>NC_143395.1:208536926-208744107 GCF_052110815.1 Crocodylus siamensis
CAGCATCCCATGTGATGCAGCCAGTATCTAGGGGAGAAAATCTTTAAAAAAACAACCAGGTACACCCATTTCTATCTTACTAATGGTTCTACTATGCTGAAATGGTGGCAACGGTATACCTAACTTGCTCAGACAGCCTAGAAGGCTTTGAAGGCTTAGACAGCCCAGAAAGTATTAGTCTGGTTCCCTTGAACAACTTCCTCCCTTCTCAAAAGCATGTTTTTTTTAAACTATTGCAATCCTTTTGATCTTCTGGCTCTCAGGCCTTGCCCCTTCTCATCCAGCCTGATCTAGTAAGTTACCCGAGTCTAGGGGCAGGTAGCTTTTTCAATGTTACACCAGCTACATCAGAGCAAAGGGTTAACAATGGGTACCTCAAAGTTCTGTATGAAGTTGCTCATGATTTAATAGATCTATTAATGACATGGAAAGGGGAGTGCACAGGGAGGCTGCAAAATCTGCAGAAGACAAAAAGGGTTTTCTAGGTTTGTTAGGCCCAAGGTGGGCTGAAAAGAACTTCTAAGAGAATGCTTTTAACAAAGTTAGACTAATGGGCAATGCCATGGCAAATGAAAATCAGTACCAACAAATGCAAAGTTATATTTATCATAGGGGAAAATGTAAACCATTCATGCATGTTACAGTGCTCTAAATAAACTGCACCAACTCAAGAGAGGGATTTGGGGCGAAATCTTGGCTCCAGTGAAACTAGAGACGAACCTCCCATGCCACTGCCAGGTGTCACTGGACAGCTGAATGAAAATCTTGGTTCAGTACTCAAAGTCAATAAGCAAAGATATTAAGATGCATATGGAATGGCATAGAGACTACTGACAAGACAACGATATCATCATAAATCAATAGTGACGGCACATCTTTGATATTATATACTCATCTCCAAAAGGATATTGCAGAATTTGAACAATGACAATGAGCAGGCATACAATGAGAGACTGAAAAGACTGCCAGCTGAAAGACAAAGGAGAGGGGACTGTAGAAATCTATGGCAGATACTTACAAAGTTCTTGGATTAATAGACCAATGTGTTTTGCACCTTCCTCAGAACTTAGAGCTTACCACTGACAGACAAGGCACTGAACTAGATACGCCATATCTTATACAGCCCAACAGCTCATGTGAGTGACACCAGAGATTGAAAATCACAATACACAGCCAGGATATGTAACACCTGTATGCACACACCCCATTTAAAATGCTTTGTCTAGCAATAAAATCTGTTTTGAATTATGTGTTCTCAGTGGGTGATTTAAATAAACTATTAAAAATAATTTATCACACGCAACTATAAAAAAACTCTCAGCATGGCTCACCAACAAAAACTGAACTTTAACATCCCCAATACAGATCATTATGACATGGAGTGAAGGAACTCTCTACATGAACTAGCCCATAAACTGCTCTCAGGTCCAGTCTCTAATCTAAGAGGAACTAATATGCTGATATCCTAAAGGATCAATGTATTGTTCCAGCTTACAAAGCAAAGCAACTCTTCTGATCAAAGCAGACTGCAAGGGGGTCTTTGCAGTTTTGTGCCCTGTTCCAAGGTTTGCCTCATTAACTGATTTACTTCTTGTGACCCTCCTCCATTCACTGAGCCACTTGCTAGCTTTTATAATAATTTGTTCCTCAATTAGGAAGTAGCTAACCAATTGCAACTAAAGTATAGCCCAAATCCCCTTTAAAAACACTCATCCTGTGATATAGCTGCTAAAGATGGCCTGTGAGTACAGACCACTGGACAAGGGGTGGATCCAGGATGGGTGTAATTGTGCAGTTGCTTCTTTGGTCCACCAAAATTTAAAGCCAGCTGTCTGGCAGTAGCAGCAGCATTTCTAAACAGGCAGCAATAAAGAAGTCAATTGACTTCATGGCTCATTGTAATCTACTGGATTCCTTCTAAACTCATTCCATGGGTGTTAATGACCCTTTCTTTTTTTTTAATAATTTGGATGATGTCCAAATTATTATTTCTTCAGGAATTCTGCTGTCTGTTAGCTGCTCCTCTTAATGTAGCTGCTATTACACAGTCCTGCAGACTGTTTTAATTCTAGCTAAAAATATCAACTCAGGTGTGGAAATACTAATTCAGGTGACTTTCAATGCAGCTGTGGAAATAACTTTCAGTGAAGTAATGGATGCACTGTCAAGATGCTCAAGAAGGCTAGACTGGGTGTGTCTACACAATACACTTAACTGCATAGTAGCATTGTTTACTGCACAATAAGCACACACATCTACACATGCACATGCTTACTACACAGTAAAAACCCCTAATTCCAAGTAAATTTGATACCTGCAAATGCAGGTATCAAATTTATGCACGATTAGCTGCTGCACAGTAACACACATGTAGACGTGACCCAGGAGCAAATTTGCTCCCAGGTCAGCCCTGCCACTAGGGGGCCGGCCTCAAGCTAGTCCCAGGGCTCTGGGCTGGGACCCTCTCCTGCCCCAGGGTTAGACTGCTTCTGTGGCAGTCCCTGTCCCAGACCTTTAAAAGCCTGCAGGCATGTTGAGCCATGGGGCACATCCACAGGCAGCCTGAGGCAACTCCAGGCCCTGTGACCCCTTGGACTGGCCACAGGCTAGCCTTACCAGCCTGCCTGCACACTGGTGCCACTGTGCCACTGGTGCCAAAGTGCTGTGCTCCTGTCAGGCCTGAACTGTCCAGGCCTGTAGGCTGCTGCAGGCTCCAGCCAGGCCTCACAGCACCTGGGCCCAGCTGCAGGCAGCTTCTGGCTGCCATGGCCAGTTCCACCTGCCCACAACCCACCCCCAGCAGCCTGCCCTGAGCCTGCCAGATACTGCAAGGTATTGCCTCAGTTGTGTGGCTGTCATTCCTACACTGGGCCCCTGTGCTGGGCACTGCAGGTAGCTGCCCAGGCCCAGAAGCACAAGGACAGCTACATGGAGACCCAGGGAGTCAGTGTGGGACCCATGATGGGCTTGCCATTGCCACTGCCCATACCCACCATCCAGGGCCCCAACTGATCACAAGAGAAGACTGACGACCTCATGGAGCTGTGAAGGTGAGGCAGAGATGTAACATCAGTTTGAGCGGGGTGGATATTCCAACACCTATGTCTACAAGGGACTGTCAGGCTGGTTCTGGGAGCGCGGGCACAACCAGTTGGCACAGCAATGTTACATAAAAGGTCAAGGCCTTGTGGGCACAGTGGGTTGCCATCACTGACCACAACTGTCAGTTGGGAAGTGCCAGTAAGTCCTTGCCCTTTATGTGGCAACTGACAGACATCCTTAAGCCCCAGGACCCAGGCCACAGCCATGCTGTCTACAGCAGCATGGGCGTTCTGCCTAAGCCCCCACCCTGGCCTGGCACCCAGACTGACATTTCACCAGGGCAGGGACTCATGGGTGTCCAGCAGCCCATCCCACAAAACTCCCTGGCTCCAGTATCCACCAGCACCTGCCATGCCAGCTCTGCAGCCCAAGCTCCAACCATGTGGTACAGCCAACCATGACACCTCCAGCTGCCAGCAGCACTAGCAGGGCCCGGCCGGGCACCCACCTGCCCTGCCCTGTCATCCAAGGCCTGAAGCCACACACCATCACTGCCATGGAGCTGACAGCCACACCAGCCCCAACCACATGATTAGCCCTGAACTGTGGTGGGAGGAGGGGCTCCCCACCCTGGCTCCCGCCCTTGCTCCTTCTTCCTGCCCAGCCCATCTGCATGCCCCTGGACCTGGCTACAATTAGGCCTCCTGGTGGTGATAGAGGCTGCAGGACAGCCTGGGTTTGCCTCACGTGCCATCATAGCTCAGGATCCCATGCCAGGTGGACAGGTTTGCCAAGGATGCCACAGCCAGCTGCAGGGCATAGCAGGTTGGGCACCACCATCTCCTGCACTGCTGCCCAGGCCTGTAGGAACATGGCATATCATGCACAGTTCTTTCCGTGTGCTAAAATTAGTGTGTCAACAGTTTTCAGTGCCTTCATTTTTTTTCTTAAGTTAAACAAATGATGTAAGGGAAGTACATGCTAGTGTGTGTTGTCTTTACATTTTTACAAGTATTCCAATAACAATAATTTCTTTCCAAAACTAAAACTGTGACAAAACCAAAACTAAAACTGTGATAATATACTCACATAATAATCCAAACCCAAAATTGAGTTATGAATTCACCTAATGGGCTGTGCAGGCCAAATCAGAATCAAAGCTAAACATCTTATTTAATCTCAGATTGCAAGTGAAAGCAAAACCAAAACTAAAACTGTGATAAATTTTTGTTTCCATTTCAGTTCAGCAAACACACAGAGCAGTCTCATTTCTTTTCTTGAGTTGGGGAAGTTGGAAGTGCTTCCATAAGATCTGTTAGTTTTTAGTGCTTTTGGTTTCAAGTAGTCATAATAATGCCCCATTGGAAAAAAATTGTGTTTGGCACCATTATAGTGAAGTTCAAGCCACTGAAGGAAGGAAGAAAGTTGGTAGATGTAAATATTGTAAATATTGTATGCGAACAATACAACAAGAATGAAGAAACATTTAATAACATGTATAAACTGTCCTGAAAGAAAAGTCTACTTCAGGAATCCTATATGTAAGTAAACAAATTAATATGTGAAACAACACACAGTATACACTAGCATCTATACCATTTAAAAACATTATAATTTTAAAAGTTGTTAATGCAACTCTGGACTATTACTTATTTAAAATATTTGTATCCTGCTTTTCTCCTTCAACTAAACACCCAGAGTGGCTTAGGATTAATAATATTTCTTTAAAATTACATGATAGATAAACAGTTAACTATTTCAACCCAGCAGAGTGAGCTCAGTCCTCTGGTCGATGGCAGAGGCCAGACTATACTTCCCTTTGGCTCTGCAGTCCCAGAGCAACTGAGCAGCAAGCTGAGTAGCAGAGTGTTCTTTCTTGCAGGGTGGGGGGAAGCAAGCTTCCTGCCACTTCTTCTCTTTCTGATGGATGAGGCCAAACTAGAATAGGCTAAGATAAAAATATTTTCCTCCTTTTGTTGCGGGAACTTGGTCGCTCAAGTGAAATAGCAGATTTGCAAAAAATGGAAAATTAAAATGTTGAGCTGCCAGGTCTGGGGGAAGAAGCAGCAGGATCCTCACTTTCAAGATCACTGTCACCAGATATGTGATCCACCAAGCTTTTTATCAAGCTTTATGGACAAAATGTCAAAAGAAGATCAAGAAAAAAGCAAATGAGACTTTAGCTCAAGCTATATTTGCAAGTGGTATGCCTCTTTCCAGAACTGAACATCAATACTGGAAGGAACATTACAAACTAATTGGCCCATCATATAAGTTACCGTCACATTATCGCTTATCACATTCTCTCTTAAATAGAGAGTATGACAGAGTTCAAAAATGGTTATTCAAGGATTGGTCAAGCAGAATCACCGACTCTGATGTCAGATGGATGGACTGATATACAAGGAAATCCTTTATTGAACATTATGTTAGCAACACCTGAGCCAATATTCCTGAAAGCAAATGCTACCAAACCTTCTCATCATACAGGTGAATACATAGTCAAATTATTGAGTGAAAAGATTGAAAGTGTAGGTCCCTCCAGGGTACAAGCCCTTGTAACTGATAATGTGAGGAACATGAAAGCTGTGTGGCAAATATTGAAGCCAAATATCCTCATTTAATAGTATTTGGCTGTTTTGCTCCTGGGTTGAGTCTTTTGGCAAAGGACACAGTAAGTGTAAATACAATGAAGACAATATTGGGAAACTTCTAAGTGACTATGAAGGTATTCAACAATCATCATGTTGCTAATCAGACTTTTAAGAAATTACAGGAAGAGAAGCAGGGGAAGAAAAGTGCACTTTTATTGCCAAGAGAAACTAGATAGGGCTCGGCTACAAAGCGTTCACATAGTTTGCTGCACACAAACAACTGTTTGTAGTGTGCTTCAAAAGATGACACAGTATCCCAGATTACTTCCGTGAACATTTGGAAGCAGATTCTTGACAACAAATGTGTTCTGAGTTCAAGTCCAATGAGCATTCAATTTGCTACTACCAGTTTCAGTGGCTATCAAGAAACTTGAGGGAGATACATCAAGCCTTTCAAATATTCCAGAGATATTCAGACAACCAAATGAAAATGTAATTGAGCTTTTGTCTTCTTCACCTCTATCCAAAAAAGAAGTAGTAAAACAAATGTTTACTAAGAGATCTGAGTTTTGCTTTCATCTAGTTCATCTGGCAGCAAACCTTTTGGATCCTCAACATGGAGGACAACATTTAAAAGAAGATAAATTACCTACTGCTCTCAATACAATTATGGAAGTAGCTAAGAATGTCCCCATCATCAACGAAACAGGCATGATGACAGACATTGCCAAGTACTGCTCAAAAGAAAAACTTTGGAGCAAAGACATCACTTGGCAGGCAGCAGAGAATGTCTCCTCTCACGTGGTGGAAGGGATACTGTAACACCTGACTGTTGTCTAGGATTGTTGTAAGGATTCTAAGTATTTCACCAACAGCAGCTTCTTGTGAATGGAACTGGAAGGCTTTCAGCTCAATCAAGAGAAAAAAGAGGAACAGACTAACAAATGAACGCACCACTAAGCTTGCTTCTATTTCTCAAAATCTCTTTTGCTTCTGCAGAATCAGTAAGAAGCACAATTAGTGAAGAAGATGCAGTGATAAGTTGCCCTTGCCCATAGACTCATTGGTATAACCATCCTTTAGCAAAAGAGACTGTGGTTCAAGTAGTTCTGAATCAGGTTTGCCTCAATCGGATTCTGAAATGGAACTAATAAGTAGTGCAAGTGATTTTACAGATAGTGACAGTGAAACTGGAGGTGCCACAATGACCTCAGTGGAACAGTTAAACTCTGTTGAAGCAGATGAGTGGACAACCATGGCATATCATGCACAGTTCTTTCCATGTGCTAAAATTAGTGTGTCAGCAGTTTTTAGTGCCTTCATTTTTTTTTCTTAAGTTCAAACAAATAATGTGTGTTGTCTTTACATTTCTACAAGTATTCCAATAAAAATAATTTCTTTCCACATAAAGCTTCAAATTTCTTTGAATGTAACATTTAAACCACACTAAGTGTGCTGTATTTATTTTTTTTCCTAATCAAATATTTTAGTTCAAATACTTGTGGCTATTGGGACAAAAAATTAACATGGGGTACTTTTTTAGTTTTGTTTACTAAATATAGATCAAATAAACATGCTATTTAGGGCATTGGAAAATTTTCCAATTCAAAATTTTCTGGAAAACCCATATCTCTGGTTTGATCTTGCCTTGAACAGAGGGGCTGGACTAGATGACCTCCTGAAGTCCCCTCCAGCCCTATTTTTCTCTGATTCCACGACTGTATTAACTTATATCTGTATTTTCTGATATTGATACAATTGTAACTTCTTTCTATACCTTTAGTTAAGGGTAGGGCTCTCCACTAGGGCTATGTGAAACAGCACCATATCGTTTAGACTTCCATTTTGATGGGACAGTGTTTCATTTCAACCTTCGTTTAATTTCAAAAGCAATGTTCAGTTTTGTTTCGTCGAAACTGTTTTGCTGTTTTGACACTTTGCCATAGGCTATAATGGGGAATCATGAAAATGCCAAAATCTTTGTCATTTCTTGCCTGATTTGAATGAAACGTGCAAGAATGTTAGCCCCTTCTGAAGGCATGAAGCCTGCCAAGTTTCAAGGATATAGGTGCAGAGGTTCCTGGGAAACTGCACTTCAAACTGTTCAAAGAAAACTCGTGACACTTGCTGGCAGCAGGAGCCTCCCATCATCTGGACCACAGATCCAGGGGTCCGCACCCCCGGAAGGGTTGTGGGGTTGTGCTGGACCCCTCCTGGGGGTGTGGGCCACCAGACCTGTGCGCTAGATGACAGGAGGTGGCTGCTGCCACCTGGGACCAGCGGTGGGCACAGCCCATGCCCATCACCAGGAAGATTGGTGCTGCCACTGGCCCCAGGCAGCAGCAGTAGCCTCCTCTCATCTGGCATGCAGATCAGGGGCCCATACCCCAGGAAGAGTCTGGCACAGTGCCGCAGCCCTCCTATGGGTGTGGGCCCCCAATCTGTGCACCAGCTGACAGGAGGCTGCTGCTGCTGCTACCTGGGACCAGCACTGAGCGCAGCCCGCACTCAGCACCAGGAAGATTGGTTCTGCCAGTGGCCCGAGGCAGCAGCAGCAGCCCCCTATCATACAGCATGCAGATCCAGGAGCCTGCACGCCCAAGGAGGAGTCTGGCACAGCCCCGCAGCCCTCCTGTGGGCGCAGGTCCCCAGATTGGCACACAATATGACAGAATGCTGTCACTGCCAGGTTGGGCCAGTGGCAGCACCAATCTTCTTGGCATTCCACACAGGCTGCACTCAGAGCTGGTCCCAGCCGGCACCAGCAGCCTCCTGTCATCCAGCATGCAGATTGAGGGCCCACATCCCCAGGAGGGCTGCGGAGCTGTGCCAGACTCCTCCCAGGGTGCAGGCTCCTGATCTGTGTGCTGGATGACAGCCTGTGCCTAGCGCTGAGAAGACCCCGCGCTTGCCTGCTCATTCCCAGCGCTTCCACCCCAACCCTGTGGTACAGGCAGGGAGCAGTGTGCAACCCAGACCCAGCGTGCCCCCCCACCTGGAGTAAGCAGCAGTGTCGGGGAATAAGCTGGTGCTCAGCACAGCGGAAAAGTGCCCACTCCCCCTCCCCGGGGCTGGCACCCCATGCTGCGGATGCTCACAACCCAGGAAGGGCTGTCCTGCCTTTCTGCCACATCACCAGAGAGCAGGCACAGGCAGCCCCATGTGGGCTCCAAGAGGCTACAGTATGGGGCACTGGCCACGGGGAACAGGTGCAGCTGCTTTTGCCCATGCTGAGCACTAGCTGATAACCCACTGCCGCTGCTAGCCTGGGCCTTGCATCAGCTCCGGGTTCAACCGTCAGGGCCAAGCCGTGTCATCAGCAGCTGGGCAGAAGCTCCTGCTGGGTGCAGAGGAACACCTCTCCTCTCTCTTGCCTCTGCCAGGTAGTGTTTGGTGCAGCCACCAAGAAGAGCCTGTGCCGCACTACGCTGCGGTGCAGCTGCTTCACTGCTGCCTCTGTGCTGAGCCGGTGCTGGTCCCAGAGCACAGGCACGGGCCCCGCACTCCCGCCCAGCTGCCACTGGCTCCTGTGGGCCCACTCAGTCCCACTGCCTCAGCCCCATGGTACAGGTGGAGACCAGAGTGCAGCCCCGACCCCACATGCCCCATGCTCGCCTGTGGGGAAGGAACTGGTGCTCAGTGCAGAGGAAAAGTGGCCCCCCTCTCTCCATGGCCAGTGCCTCATGGTGCAGCCACTCACTGGGCAGCAGAGGCAGTGGTGAAGCAGCTGCACTGCAACCTAGTGCGGCACAGGCTCCAGTCGGTGGCCGCACCAAACACAGCCTGGCAGGGATGAGGAGGGGGGGCCGCTTTTGGGCTTCTACCCAACTGCTGCTGTCACAGCTTGGCTCCAACAGGTGAGCCCAGAGTTGATGCAGGGCCCAGGCTAGCAGTGGTGGCAGGTTACAAGCTGGTGCTCAGCATGGGGAAAAGGCATGCACCCAGCACCAGTCCCAGATGGCAGCATCAGTCTCCTGTCATCTGGCACGCAGATCAGGGGCCTGCACCTCCAGCAGGAGTTTGGCACAACCTTGCAGCCCTCCCAAGGGTGCAGGTGGGCCCCTGATCCACGCGCTGGATGACAAGAGGCTGCTGCTGCCAGCTGGGACTGGCACTGGGTACAGGCTGTGCCAAGCACCAGGAAGAAACCGGTGATGGAGCTGGGTGTCTGATGCACTTCCCATTATGTACCAGAAGGTAAAAATTCCCATTTTCTTGAATACAGGATGGAGGAAACAAACAACAAATTCCCTTTGACCAGAACCCCAGTGCATTAGCTCATGCTCCAGGCTTTCCTACGGCCTCACATACACACGTGACAGTACTGACTCATGGGACTACCAGGCTCTCTTTTACATCTGTTTTTGAACTCTATTTCTGCACCTGCAATTGATGTGTTCCTCCCTTACACACACCATTCCTAAAAAAAATACCTAGAATAGCCATACCAGCCATTTCTGAGAAAGACCTGCCTAGCCATTTGTTTTAGACAGGGACATGAACCCAGGTTCTAGGTTTGGGGAAATGCTGTTGTTTCAATTCCCTGCTTCCATACATGATTTTAATCCATGAGAACTTAATGACCTCTCACAGCCTTCTTAAATGAAGGGCAGCTGTTAAACACTACAGCCCCAGTTAGGCCTTAATATCTCTGCCTTTCATGCAGCATCTGCTAGAAGCCTAAAGAAACTATCATAAATAGCCATCCCCACTAGAAAGAAAGAATTTAACATATCACAAATGATACAAGCTTAAATGCATATATTTAGTGTCCTACTTGTCAGGTGGGTTTCACATTACCAATATCCAACAATTAGACATGTATCCAAATCTCTCCAAAATGTTTTGCTCCACACTTGCTTCTGTTTCACCCATGAAAAAATTAAGCCTGAAAAGTGCCTATTGTTTCTGGGGAATTTCCTGGCTAAGAGAGAGCTCTTCCCATTTTGTTTTAGGGGAGAATTCATTTCTATGGCACAGACTCAGCTTCCACACTGTCAGCCCTGGGGGATATATATCCCCCCAAGATCCTGTGCCCTGATACTTTTTTAAGTCCTTTGTGGTTTTGTCTTACTGTGGAGACAGTTCGGCCTCCAGATGCTTGACAGGGCTGAAATGATCCATTAGGCCTACAAAGCCTAAAGCAGCCTTGACGTAAGTTGGCTAAGAGTGCATTCATAGAGTTATGAGATTGTATGAACTGCTCCCTACAGGAAAAAGGATCTGATGCAGCTTGTTTTTGTGCAAGAGTCTGGGTATAAAAACACTTACGGATAAAAGGGTCTGTTATGGCACATTCTGCCCATATCTGAAGCAAATAGCTCCTGGTACCAAGAAGAGAAAAATGATAAAGTGAAGACAAACCCCAACTTGTTGATGAAAAACAAAAAATTGGCCTGATGGTAGCTATATGACTAAAGGACATAAATATTACCACCAGCCCCTTTTCCCTGCCCCTCTCTCTCTCCTTCTCATCCCCCCTCTTACTTCCTATCCCCTTCTCCCCTTCCCTTCCTCTCACCCCAACCAAGTCTGAGAACTGAAGACATCTGATCTCCCTTCAAGGAACCAGAGCCCACTTTGAGACACCTGGCCAGCACTCAATGTGTGTATTATTAGGACTGGTAATATACAATTCCTTGCTTCCTAAGATTGTACAGGCAGTCCTCAGACTTACAACACAACTGGTTCCTGAAAAGCTGAAACATCGAAACATAAGGTCGAAATGCCATAAGTTGGAACCAATTTTCCCATAGGAACAATATTATAAGAGGGAGCGGTAGCTTTACAATGCTTGACACAGATGCATCCAGCTGGTAAGTCTGTAGGTGGGGGGGAGGGAAGGGGTGTGGGATGGGGCAGATCAATGCCTCTGCAGTAAGGGAGAGATTGGGGCTAGGGCTGGGATGGGAGCTGGAGCAAGCATTGCCCAGCTGAAGCAGAGTGCACAGGGAGGGGGTGGGACATCTTGCAGCTCATCCAACAGGGGGGCATGTGCCCCCAGATCTGTGCGGGGTGGGCAGGGCCAGAGATGATCCAGACTGCACTCCAGGCAGGTGGCAGAAGGTGCTGGGAGTGGGGGCTATGTCCTCCTGCCACTTGCCCAGCCGGGGTGGGACAAAGCTGCTGCACTGCCTCTGGAAAAGCAGCACATAGCAGCGGGAGTCACCCTGGCCTCTCCATGCCTCCCAGACAAGCAGTGGCTTCATTCTGAGCCCCACCACCCCATCCCAGCTGGGTGAGCAGTGGTAGGGCATGGGGCGGGGGACTTGTGCCCCTGGATCAGGGCAGGGCGATGTGGCGGAGTGGGGGCTATGGGGGTGGGTTGCTACCACCCTAAAATTCACCATAGCTCCCCTATAGCCCCTGCCACCTGCCTGGAACGTAATCCAGTACAACCTGGCCCTGCCTGCCCCAACCCAATCTGGAGGCACACACCTTCCCCCCTCATCCTGCCACTGCTCACCCAGCCAGGGCAGGGGAGCATAGGACAAAGCTCCTACTGCTGTGCACCACTTGTCCGGAGGTAGCATAGCAGCTCTGTCCAGCACATGCTCCACCATGGCTGGGCAATCAGCAGGAGGGCATAGCCCCCACTCCCAGTGCCCCACCCTCCCTGCACAAATCCAGGGGCACACCCTCCACCCCATGCTCTCCCGGACCCACAACACAAGCAGCAACAAGAGCCACTTGACGAGTCGTCAGACAAGCAGCCCCAGACCGGCGGTGCACAGCAGAAGAAGCCTCCCCACCCTCTCTCTCCCTGCAACTCCCGCCCCCAGCTGGGCAGCACTTGCCCCAGCCCCAGCCCCAATCCCTCCCTCGATGCAGGAGTGTTGAATTGCCCCCTATGCCCCTTCCCTTCCCCCCTCCTTCCCACAACAAGGGACTTACCAGCTACAGGCAGCTGTGTTGAACATCGTAAAATCAAAACCCGCATCAGAACCTCAAAACAGGGTGTACATTTATAAAGTCATAAGTGCTATTCATCATAACTCAAAAAGTCCTAAGTCAAGGACTGCCTGTATCTTGTTAAAATTACTGAAACTTCTAAGATTATATCTATATGCATGCTTGACATTAGTACTTTATAATGCTCACTAAAACTGATTTATTAGATAACTGGGCTCTCATTTGGAGAGACAGAGATAACTGGGTTCACAAGCAGACAAAACTGAAGCATACTTTAAGGTAATTTTGATCCTGCCATTTGCTCCCCCCTGTTTTGGGGGAGAACAAGATACCCCCTGATTCTCAGGGCAACATTACAGTTACCAGACTATAAGCATCAACATCAAATACAAAGGGATTTGAAATACACATAGGCAAACACTGGATCAATCTTACTCTGAAGATGCCAAATCCCAGTCTACTGACCACTAAAATGCACCTTTCTTCTCAACCTGTGCATAACACACAACACCCTCTCCTTTAGCCTCTCAACTGTGGTAGATGTATTACACAAGATAAAAGTCATCACTTCAAACTGCCACGTCTTGTCCTCCTCAAAAAGCATTTTCCACTGGTTAATACTCACATTTAAGAACCAGCATGGAAAAAATCATACTGAACATGCTGCAACATCTAGAGTATTAACTATTTGTGGTAACAGGTATGAATCTTTCAAAGCAGCTTTATTTAATTTTCTAGAGTCTGCACAGAATCTGGTGCTTTCATCTTTTTTTCAAAGCCAAAACTGTGGATGAAACCCATTGACTAGTTGAAGGCCCAGTTATGCCTTTGTGATACATTTCCTCAGTGGATTGTAGAGTTCCTTCCTCTTTGTTGTTGGTAAACAATGGGGTAGCCATTTAATTGGTTGGTTTACCCCAGGTTAATCTTATATTGGAGCAATGCAATTTACATCTTGGTTAGATCAGGCGAACAACTCCTGAGTTTGATTCATAAGATCTCAGACTGTTCTGCTGTTCCTCTTTTAAATGCACAGCACTCCACTGGAACCTCTATGGCATAGGGCAGCACAAAGCTGAAAAACACCACACTGCCTCTGTTCACATTACCTGCAGAGCCAAGAGCAGGGCAGTGGCATTCATGCAGCACTGTGTACAGAATAAGATATGCTCAGATTCCCCCAGGAATCTCAAAACAGGTTTATGCTACTCTGCTGGAAAGCAACCACATCCTGTAGTTATTACAATGACTTCTGTCCCTGGCACAGCAAAACCTGTCCATTTCAAGCTAATTGCCTGCAACACATTTGTTTTGCTCAGGCCAGAACTTTAACAGAAATTTCCACAGACTGAATTTGTAATAGACCTTTTCTCATAGTGATGATATAGTTATTAGCTGTAATACAATCACACCCAATTATTAGCTCATCCACAGACTACTTGATCAAATTCCACACGTCCAATTCTCAAACTTAATTTTTCTTATTTTTGGACAGGTGTATGTTCCATAGTCATTGTCTCAGTTTCAGAGAAGTTAGATGGCTGTTTTGCATCCTTCTTCCCTAACCATTTTAGCATGTCTATTCTATTAAACTGTTATGTTCAACTGTCCCTGCACATTCCACAGATCCTATTACAAATTCAGTAACCCCATTATTGCTGCTTAACTGTGCAGATCTAAACAGAGATCTAAGCCTTCAATCTCCAAGCTTCTCCCTTCAATTGGTGCCCCATTTCCACAATTTATTATACTAGGAAAAAGGAATTTCTCTAAATTCTTATGATGCTTTCTGCTGGCCAGCTTTAAGTTTATAACAAACTTTTTAATGAGAATGTTATTGACAGTGCCAGCATTTAACAGCACTGTCTCCCCTAAGTTTGGTAAATTCTAATTGTTCAAAATTCTCATAAACCATACTGAAGTTTTTTCCCACATGCATATTAGACATAGAGGTCATAGGGCTCAGAGAGCATGTACTAACTCTGCTTTAATTAATTGTATATTAATGTGTTTTAGTTGATGCATATTAAATCTAGTATCTCAAGGCATTTATACACATGCCTTTTTCTCCTGCAATGCACCGGAGATCCAGTGAATCAGAGCAGACTCAATTAATTGAGTCTTCTCTGCATGCAAGCTGACACACACTGTGCTGTGTCACGTGCAGTTGCACAAGCGCCATCTCCAAACAGTGCCATGTCCAGACAATGCAGGTGGAACAAGAGCTGTACCACAACAGACAGGAACAGAAACTGCCTTTAGACACATGCGGGGGGGTAGGGGGGGTAAGGAGAGCTGGAACTGGTTTGACAAGTATATCAGAGTTGGAAGTTGGGAAGAGTACGGCACAAGGAAAGACTGGAAGCTGGGGGGGTAAGGGAAAGATCACCCCAGGACTGGGAAGAACAGAAACTACAATTGTCTGACTTAGAGCCAGTGTAGTAGAAAAATGGGGTGAAGAACTAGGACTTAGTAAGAGGAAGACAGGAACTGGGAAACAGGCAATATTTGCTTGGAAAGAAACCCAGGATTTCCAAGACTCTCCATTCTTCTGCTGCCAGCAAACATCTGTGCAACCTACTGGCAAAGGATACATTTTATCCTGGTCTAGTGCTGGTCTACACAGAGCAGCGGTTCTCAATGTTTTTTGGGTTTTTTTTTACTTGAGGCACTCCTCTTGTAACTCAAGGCACCTCTCAATTCACAAAAGTTATGGAGGAGCAACCAATTCCAAAAACTAATCAATTTGAGTGCTTGTTTACCTCCTTGCAGATGTGCTGAGCTGTTGGGATGAGGCAGCAGCTAGGCAGGGATGAACCCGCAGGCCAACAAGAGGTAATGCGCTGCTGGATCTGTTAGTGGCCAAAAGGGATGATCTAGTGAGCAACCTGAGGATCGAAGGGAAGCTTGGTGACAGTGATGATGAGTTAATCACTTCCTCTATCCATCACAAAGTTGGCAAATCAGTCAACTGTGCAGAAATCCTCAACTTTAGGAAAGCTGACTTTCACAAACTCAGGAGGTTGGTTGTTGAGGCTCTGAGAGACCATGATCTGACAGGGAGGGGAGTCCATGATGAGTGGTAACTCCTTAAAGATGTGATCCTAAAAAGACAAGGGAAGTCCATTCCAGCCCATAGGAAAAGTAGTGTAAGGGCTGGGAGACCCCCTTGGCTCAATAGGGAAAACATGGACCTCCTGAATCTGAAAAGAGAAGCTTATAAGGGATGGAAGCCAGGAACTACCACTAAAGAGGATTATGCAGCACTGACCCTCACCTGTAGGGAGCGGACCAGAAAAGCCAAGGCTGAAACCAAACTCAAACTATCTACAGGAATCAAGGACAATAAAAAGTCCTTCAAATACATGACAAGTTGGGAAAAAAACAAGGACAACGTTAAACCCTTGCTAAACCAAACAGGGCGGCTGATAACTAACACTCAGGAAAAAGCTAATCTCAATGATTACTTTGCGTCAGTTTTCCACCAGCCCAAGGGAATCACCCTGCCTGACAGGATGCAGGACTACCAGGGTAAGGGCAATCATACACCTATAATTGGCACAGGTCTTATGAGGGAACAGCTAGAGAGGCTGGACATCCTCAAGTCAGCTGGCCCAGACAGAATGCACCAGAGAATGCTAAAAGAGTTGGCTGACATCATGGCACAATCAATGGCAAGGATATTTGAGAGCTCATGGTGCTCGGGAGAGGTTCCTGAAGATTGGAAGAGAGCCAATGTGGTGCCTATCTTCAAGAAAGGAAAGAAGGGAGGTCCAAGGAACTACAGGTCAATCAGTTTTACCTCAATACCAAGAAAGATCTTGGAAAAAAATCATCCAAGAAACAACAGGCTAATGGAAGGGAACGTTTTGGGAGATAACCAACCTGGCTTCATTGCAGGAAGGTCTTGCCTGACCATTCTCATTTCCTTCTATGACCAGGTGATGCATCACCTGGACAAAGGAGAAGAGGTTGAAGTCATACATTTACACTTCAAAAAAGCCTTTGACTTGGTCTCCCATGATGTCCTCATGGTAAAATTGAAGAATTGTGGCCTCAACAACCTTATATCCAATGGCTGGGGAACTGGCTCTGTGGTCAGACCCAGAGAGTGACAGTGGATGGAACCAAGTCAACATGGCACATGGTGACCTGTGGCATCCCCCAGGGCTCAGTACTCAGACCAGTATTCTTTAACATATTCATAAAAGATCTGGATTTGGATGCCAGAAGTGGACTGGCTAAGTTCATGAATGACACCAAATTATGGGGAAGTACAGTCACTCTAGAGGATAGGCTGGCGATTCAGGCCCACCTGGACAGGCTCACAAGGTAGGTGGATCAAAACCTGATGACATTCAACATGGAGAAATGCAAGGTGCTACTCCACAGAAGAAAAAACTCACATCATACTTATAGACTTGGGAGCACTACACTCACTAGCACCACAACCAAGAGACTTGGGGGTCATGATTGACCACAAGATGAAAATGAGCTACTACTGCAATACCACAGCCAGTAAAGCAAATAAAACTCTGGCTTGCATCTACCATGCATCTCAAGCAAAACCCATGAAGTCATTCTCCAGCTTTACTCAGCTTTGGTCAGGCCACAGTTTGATTACTGCATCCAATTCTGGGCTCCACACTTTAGAAATTATGTGGAGAAACTTGAGAGAGTCCAGAGGAGAGCCACATGCATGATCAGAGGTCAAGAGAACAGGTCTTATGAGGAGAGGCTGAAAGGCATGGGACTCTTCATCCTGAAGAAGCAAAGGCTCAGGGGTGACTTGGTGACAGTCTGTAAGTAGATAACAAGTGTGCATCAGGAACTGGGATTGTGTCTGTTCAACAGGCCACCCGAAGGGGAGACAAGGTCCAATGGTCACAAACTGCTGGAAGACTATCTTAGACTGGACATAAGGAAAAACTTCTTTACCATCCGAGTCTCTGGAGTCTGGAATAGACTCCCCGCAGAAGTGGTGCAAGCACCTATTCTGGATACCTTTAAGAAACACCTGGATGCTTATCTTACTGGGGTGATCTGAGCCCAGCTGACTTCCTGCCCCTTGAGCAGAGGGCTGGACCTGATGGTCTTGCAAGGTCCCTTCCAGCCCTAATGTCTATGAAATCTATTAAACCTGAGCCTGCACTTAACATGCTCACTCCTCATAGCACCCTTTGAAAGATCTCATGGAACCCTAGCACCCTGGTTGAGGATCACTGACAGAGAATGACAACCTACTACTGCTATTAGCTACTCTGCTAGCTCAAGTTCAGAGCTACATGTGGTGGATCTAAAGGTTCCAATACTGATCAAGAGCCCTGTGAGTGTCAATATAACTCAACATTATTGAAATTGGATTTTGTTTCGTTTCATTTTTTATTTTTTTCCAGGTTCTTTTCTAAAACTTAGGAAATTACACAAACATCTATACTAAACAAGCATCAAGGTTGAAAAATCAAGCAGTTGAAACTTAGGAAATGCCAGAATCTAGACTGAACACCCATTCTTAATTTATCCCCTCTCTCTCCTCTGGGATATCTATGCATTATGAAGCAGTTTTTAATCACAGTGTCCCAGGGAGATAGTCACAGAGACAGGGAACCCTCCCCACGGTAGGACAGGGGATGAGGGTGACCCACCCCTACAAGGAAAGCCCTGAAACCAGGGCAAACTTACTGATTTCAGGCCGGTAAGTGCAGGATGAGCTGTGCCAAGAAGAGCTGCCCACATGGTTTGAAAGCCATAATTACTTCCGGTTGGAGCCAGCTCGGGTGGCTGACATCATTGCCAAAATAAAAGCCAGCGCTGGGAGAGATGGAGGCAGAGCAGGAAAGACAGCCAGCGAGGAAGATGTTCTCCAGGCTGAGAGCAAGCAATGCCAGCATGCAACCGAAGAGCCAACACCAGGGAGAGAAGAGAAATCCTCAGTAGGAAGGAGGACCCAGAGCAGCGTCGAGGAACAGTTCAAGCCCCAGGCGCAGGGGCTGTGAGGGAGGAGGGTCTCTTAACCTACTCCCTCCATTTTTTTCATTTTTTCCTCCTTTTTCTCATTCATTTTTGGGGCCAGCTGGCCGTAAAGAAACACCAGAAGGTCAGGGCAAACGAGCCACCCCAGGAACACAGGCAACATGAAGAGCTAGGATTCACACAACCAGAAGGCAAGCCACACGAAGACCAACTGACTCATCCTGGAGGCTGGTGTATGGAAGGGGTATAGGGGAGGTGGAGCCCCACAGATACCTGTCAGGAGGCAGGACCCACCTGGGAAAGTCCTGAAATAGGGAATCCACCACTGAAGATTCAATCAAAGTCACAGCAGAAGATTTTCTGGGCTTTCCCCAGAGTGCTCGAGGACCCATCCAGAGGTCACAAGACCCCACGCAATGCCCAACACTGGGTGCACATGCTAAGGCAGCACATGAGTGCATACTTGAGGCCAGGCATGCACACACAGGATCACACACAATTTTATTCCATAAGATTCCAGCTTCACCTTGTGAACAGAACTGACCTGCAATGATGGTCAAGGTTGAATAGTGTAGAAGGCTTGTCTGTAGGATCCCCAGTTTATTTAATACAGAAGTAGAAACTGTATTGTAAATGACACAGTAAAATGACAGAAAAAGATGGACTGAAGCAGTTAAATGATGGTGTGCAGCACTGGACTGCATCCCTGCATTTGTCAGAGAGACCGTGTGTGTGAAGTTGAGCAATTCACTTTTCACAGGTGACCATTCATTGTGAATATCTTATTTTCCGAATGCCCAACTTGATACCCTGAAATGTAATCTAAAGAAGCCTGAGCTATACCTGCACCTAAGGAGAACAGAATCTAAACGTTAAGAATATAGTGTTGTCTACGAGTACAGCATGCTGGCAGAGTAGTTAGTAGAGCTGTGCAAAATTTTGCTAGGTGTTTCACTTCAACGCTGTTTGACTCGTTTCAAGCTTGAAACAGTGAAATCAAAATGAAATGAAAGACTTTGAAGCAGCCTCAAAACTAAATGAGGGTACTCAAAATGTTTCAAAACGTTTTGAGTTTCAAAGCTGGGTTTCCCTGTAGGGAAACAGAACCTAAGGAGAGGGAGAGGGGGAAAGGACTGCTCTGATAGTGACATGTGTAGCTGGCCAGTGACTGTGATCCTTCCCTAAGGTCCCTTCCAATCCCAGTGCTCTGGGGGAAGGACAGAAAAACAGCTGCACTTTAACACACAAACACAGTCACACATCACAAGTTTTGCTTGTCAGCAGCTTGAGGTGGAGTTTCCCAGAAACCCCCAAACCTATCTCCTTGAAACTAGGCAGGCTTCATGGCCTCAGAAGGGGCTACCATCCCTGCTGTTTTCATCCAAATCTGCCAAGAAATAAAGTTATAAGCAGTTTCATGCTTCCCCATTATAACCTATGGGCAAAACATCAAAACAACATCGAAACAGCAAAACTGTTTCAATGAAACAAAAAGGAACAGAGCTATAAAATGAAACTTGAAATGAAACACTGGCCCACCAAAACATCAAAACAGAAGTCAAAATGAAATGGTGCCATTTCACACAGCCCTAGTAGTTAGGGTATCTTGCTCTAAACTAGCTGTAAATAGGTACTTGATCATCAGGGATCCTGGTTTTCTCTGTTGAAATATTAGTTCTCCCATAAAAACCACACGAATTATCTGATTAAAAAACCCAAATCTGGAATTAAAATGAAACATCACTATATATATAGGTATCAAGTGAACACAATGTTTTATTGATATATTTACAATTTTTAAACAATTTGGAAGCCTATCAGTGCCTCAATCACTATAATAAAATAAATTCTAAATACCTATACATTTTGGTATTTGAATTTAGGTTTTTATAATAGAAAATCAAAGCTCCCCCTGGCTCCTTCTATCACCAGGACACAGGTCCAGGCCCTCACTCCCCACCCACAATCCCCCTCACTTCCCACCCACAGCCCCCCTCTCCCTGGTTCTGCCACCCTACCCACAGCCCTCCCCCACCTCACAGCCCTGCTAGAGGAGGGTCCCCAGCTGCCAGGGCTACAGGACGAGGGACCCAGGTCTGCACCCACCTGCCCCCCACAGCAATACCTGAGCCCTGGCTGCTGCCTGTGGGAGATGGCAGTTGCTGCAGTGGAACAGAACACAGAGCCCAGCTCAGGTAGCACAGCCACCTGAGCTCCACACAGGTAGCACAGCCAGAATGGAGCCTGTGGCAGGGGCAGATGCATGCCCACTGTGGGCTTGGGCTGCACACTCTGCTGCCCTCCTCTCAGGACATCCATGACCCGGTGAGCAGGACCCAGCACAACAGGGCAGAGCAGGACTGGGCAGGGAAGCTCCTTGCTGCTGCTGCTGGGAGCTCCACACCACCTTGATGAGGTGCCCCCTGCCTGCCTGGTAGCAGCAAGGGGCAAAACTCTATGCCACCATCCCCGCTGCTCCCAGGTGGGCAGGGGGCACCTCACCAGGTTAGTACAGGCTCCCAGCAGCTGCAACAAGCTTCACTGCCCAGCCCCGCTCTGCCCTGTCACACTGGGTCTCATCCATTGGGCTACAGAAGCCCCATGGGAAGGCAGTAGATCAGGGAGCCTAAGCTTGCAGCAGGCATCCCACACCTACTCGCACAGATCACATAGCGGCAGGGAACCACTCCCCACCCCCTGAACAAGCAACCTGTAGCTCCATCCCATTCCCTACCTGGGCCTTTCTGCCATGCATTCCAGTCCCGGGCCCCAAGCCCCAGCCCAGCCCAGCCCACCTTTTACCTTCCTCCCTCTCTATGGGGGCCTCTATCCCCACTCTCCCCTGCTAGACTTACCTGAGGAAGCTGCTCTCCAGGCTGCCTGGTGACCATGTGCATGTGTAAGCATACACATGTGCATGGTGCCCCCAGCCTGACCACCCTTCTCCCACTCCCCACAGCACCTTGCAGGCTGGAACTCTGCCAACCTACTGAGAGCTCTTTGCAAAAGTGGAAAATCTGTGCAGTTCTCTGTTAAATGAGAAATCCACGTTTTTCTCAGTTAAAAGGGAAAATCTGCATTTCTTCCCATTTTTCTGTGGGAAATGAAAAACCCAGATCCCTGTTGATCATACAAGTTGGAGAGTCAAAGGAGCCAGACAGAATGCTGAATGAATCATGCCCTGGTGTACCAATGGCTAAAGAAGCCCGTGTGTCTTAACTAAAACAGTCCAGGTGTCTAGCCAGGTTAGTGACTTTGAAAAATCAGCTGTTAGGTATCTCATACTGATCCTCCAAAAAACTTCTGACTTTAATTCTGTCTCAGCTGTCCACCTAATACTACCAATCTGTGCCTCAGAAGGGTGTTATGAACATCAACCAATCAATGTTTGTGAATCATGTAGATACCAGAGTAATAATTAAATATTAATAGTATAATACTGTGGCGGAGCACCTTTGGAGTGCTCACCATGTGGCAGGGGCTGCAGGAGGCTGGGGCAGACCCCAGCAGGGAAGGCAGCCAAGCGAAGCCCCCCCAGATCTCATTCTAAGGGGGGAGGTGTGTGGCAGAGCACCTTTGGGGGTGCTCACCACTTGAGGGCTCTCACAGGCTCTGAGAAGAGCCTGCTTTGGAGGAGCAGCAGGGGAAACCTCCCCCAGGTACCACTGCAAAGGCGAAGGTGTGTGGCAGGGCACTGTTGGTGCCTGCCGCTTTAAGATCGGAGCCAAACAGCCAGCAGGTGCTTGATTGCGGTGGCCATTTTAGATCATTCCCCACAGCTCCTGCCCTTACCTCCAGGATGTTATGGAGCCTTGCAGCCAGGCGATGTTATTGCCTGGCTTGCCAGCAGCGAACTGCCCTGTTTATATGGGTGGCCAGAGATCTTTCTAAGAAAAAATCAGGTTCGATAAGTAGGCTACAGCCTCATCGCCATCATCATTTCTATTAGGGGTGTGTGAAATGGGCCCTATTCGATTCAGATTCAGCCCAAATCAGGAACAGTGATTCAATTAATTGATTTGGATCACTGTTCCTGATGCAATTCAGCAAAATCTGAAGATTCAATGCTGATTTAGAGAATCAGCGATTCAGCCATAGAAACAGCTATGTTTTTTCTACATACCTCAAGGTACCAGGTGCAGCTTGTGAATGTTGTGATGCTGAGGTGCCCTCCCAGACCCAGAAAGTACCTGTCACTATGCTGGAGCGGAGGGGCCCAGTGTGCTCCCCGGCAAACCTGGAAGCAGACCAGAAGTGCTTCTGGTCCACATCCAGGTCTGCTGCGAAGCACACTGGGGAGCCCCCTGCACTCATGTGGGATGCTCCATGTGCTCCGCTGTTGGAAAATAGTTCAGAATATGCTATTATTGTTTCATAGATTTCATAGACATTAAGGCTGGAAGGGACCTTGAAGATCATCAAGTCCAGCCCCCTGCCCCAGGGCAGAAATTCAGCTAGGGTCAAAGGATTCCAGAAAGATAAATATCCAAACATTTCTTGAAAGAGTCCAGAGTAGGTGCCTGCACCACTTCTGGAGGGAGTCTATTCCAGGCCTTCGGGGCTCAGACAGTAAAGAAGTTTTTCCTTATGTCCAACCTAAAATGATCAGATAGGAGTTGGTCCTTGTTATCCCTTGGGGTGCTCTGGTGAACAGGCATTCCCCCAGATCCTGATGCACACCTCTTACGTACTTATAGGCAGCCACCAGATCCCCCTGAGCCTGCACTTTTCCTAGCTCTCAGCCTCTCATCAATCCTATTCTCTTGTCCTCTGATCATGCGCGTGGCTCTCCTCTGGACGCTCTCAAGCTTCTTGACTTCCTTCTTGAATTGTGGAGCCCAGAATTGGATGCAGTACTCAGCTGCAACCTCACCAAGGCCAAGTACAGCAGGAGGATGACATCCTGGGATTTACTTGAGAAGCATCTACGGATGCAAGCCAGAGTTTTGTTTGCTTTACCAGCTGTGACATCACATTGGTGGCTCATGTTCATCTTGTGGTCAATCATGACCCCTAAGTCTCTTTCAGCCGTGGTGCTAGTGAGCATAGCGCTGCTGAGCCTGTAAGCAAGCTGTGGGTCCCCCCTTTCCCCCCTGAGATGAAGTACATTTGTCGGTATTGAATGTCATCAGATTTATATCCGCCAACTTACTAAGCTCATCCAAGTCAGCCTGGATCATTAGTCTATCCTCAGGCATGGACGTTATGCCCCAAAGTTTAGTGTCATGGGCAAACTTGGTTTGACACCAACGTCCACAGCCTTGATCATGGAACACCATAATGATTCACATCCATCAATTACTACTCTCTGGGTCCAACCTTGGAGCCAAATTTCCCAGCCATCGGACTGTGGTGTAGCGGAGCTCTCATTTGGCCAATTTTTGCATAAAGAGATCATGGGACACCAGATCAAAGGCTTTTTTAAAGTCCAGATATATGATGTCAATCTTTTCTCCCTTCTCCAGGCAATATGTCACCTGGTCATGGAAGGAGATGAGATTGGTCAAGCAAGATCTACCCGCGACAAACTCAGGCGGGCTGTCCCTCAGGATGTTGCCATCAGCCAGCTTATTAAGAAGGGTCTCTGTGATAATTTTCTCCAGAATCTTACCAGGGATTGAGGTCAAGCTGATTGGCCTGTAATTCCCGGGATTTACTTTCCACCCTTTCTTGAAGATGAGTAAGATGAGTACAACATTCTTCCTGTCTTCAGGTACTTTACCTGAGCACCACACATTTTTTAATATTTTTGCCAATGGTTGGGCTATGACACCTACTAGCTCCTTCAGTACTCTAGGGTGTAATCTGATAGGACCAGCTGACTTGAAGATGTCCAGCCTCTCATGGTGTTCCTTTACAAGGTCTGCACTGATGCTGAGTATAAACATGCCCTCACCCTGGCCGTCCCGCATCATGCTGGGCAGGGTGGTCCCTTTGAGCTGATGAAAGACCAATGCATTAAGCAGGCTGGATTTTCCTGGGTGTCAATTATCAGTTGTCCCATTTGGTTCAAGCAGGGGTCCAATGTTACCCTTACTTTTTTTCCAACTCCCTACATATCTGAAAAAAAGATATTATTATCCTTGATATGTGAAGCCAGATGGGGTTCAGTTGCAGCCTTGGCTTTCCTGATCCGCTCCCTGTCTGCAAGCATGGACCAGTGCTGAGTACTCCTCCTTGGTGGTTATTCCATCCTTCCATCCTTAATAATCTCTTTTTAGGTGTAGGAGGTCCTCAAGTTCCCTGCTGAGCCAAGGGGGTTGCTGCATCCTTTTGCTACCCTTCCTCTGTGATGGGATGGACAACCTTGTGCTGTCAGGTTCGCTCCCTTGAGAAGCAGCCACTCCTTTTGGACTCCTCGTCCTGTCAAGTCACAGTCCCTTAGGGCCTCAACAATGAGCCTTCGTAGCTTGTCAAAGTCAGTTTCCTAAAGCTGAGAACTTCTGCATTGCTGACTGACTTGTGATGGATAGTAAAGGTGATCGGCTCATGGTCACTTAATTCCTCATTCTCCTTTTCTAAGTTCCTAAAGAATCCCATCAGAGTCTGATTAAAATATGTTATATTTATGCTATGACTTTGCTTATGTTTTTGCTTATGAATGCTTATGTTAAGCAAGCCATTCGCTTATGCTAAGTAGCCATCTTAACTGTGTCAACCATTTTCTGAAAAAGCAGCAAGTGAGTCTGTGTGTTGTGAATGAGGTGAGGTGATGGTTGAATGGAGGCTGGTACAAAGATAAGATAACACGATAAGATACAACAGTCTTAGGATTGTGGAGATGGTACAACATGTGACTGAAAAACGGATTGAAATGTGAAAAACAACACGTAACTGGTAACAGAATCTGAAATAAACATATGCAAAAAGGTAAAGAAGCCTCCAGAAGTTTCCAGGCTTTGGTTGAAGTCTACCCAAAAAGATAAAAACCAGCCTGACGAGCACCCTGACCACCAACACCAAGAGAGAGAGAGCCAGTGCCACATCTTGACTGCACATTGCCTTGAAGAAGCCTGTGACTGGCCATCACAGAGTGACTCCAAGAGCCATGGATAGGTGACTTGGTGTGAATGGTGTGCATGCAAGTGTATGATATGAGTGTGTGGTGTGCTGCTAAACAGTCTGACTCAGTTGCCCATTACGATGCAAATAAACCCTGGTTTGCTGAAACTACATGTTGGGTTTATGTCAGCATTCATGAGCCACGAATTTAAATTTAAAGCAGTGTCTATGTCTCAATTGCCAAATGTTTCCAAATCTCTCCAAATCGATTTGGAGGGTTCCGATTTGATTCCGAGAAAGTAAAGGGTCTCCTGATTGATTCAGATTTGGAGATTCAGCCACCAAATCAAGCTCAATCTACTCTGAATAAATCAGGGACCGAAGCTTTTCACAGCCCTAATTATGATGTAAGAGGAGCATACTCCAGCCCTGGAGGGAGTGCAGACTCAGTCCAAGCCAGGGACGACAAAGCTGACACCTGCCCAGGGAGCAGGCATTAGGATGAGGGATCCTGTGTCATCCCTTGAGAAGCTGATTCCCCACCAGGTTCACAGCTGTGCAACCAGGGACACCGGTGCCAGGGAAAGAATGGGCAGGGCTTGGTAAACAAGGCTGGTAGGCTTGCTCAGGCTGGGAGAAGCACCAGAGCCCTTAAAGTGTTAATGACCAGGCTGTGAGTTGTTTCCGACTGAGACACTGGGGTGAAATCCAGGCTGGGAACATTCAAGCTTCAGTCAGAGACCTGCGGAAGGAAACCCCTGTCTGCAAGTGGATGTGCTGGGATGGGGAGACAGTCCCGAGAGGGACTGGGCTGAGCAAAAACAAACCAGCATGAGTGTGTGAGGGGACACCCAATCATTAGTGTTTGCAGTAAGTGTATTTTCAGAAGGGAACTGCTTAAGAGAACAATCTTCCAATAATGGAAACAAAAGAGAGCCTCTTGCCTGAAGCAGCTGTTCAGAGTCTGTTTTGCTGTGTTACCAGGAATGATTAAAGGAGACCATTTTCCCCATAGCAGCAGAAACCTCACCTCCACCATTTAGTGATAATCATAGTTATAGCTGTGTTGCTATTTAGTGTTATGGGAGGTGAATAGTGACCAGAAGGAAAATTAATTGGGTTATGGGGGGAAACTGTTTTAAAGTGTTGACACAAAGTGAATTTAGTTATTTAGGTTAACACAAGTGGGACCTCCCAGGGTGCTGGAATTATCCACCTAATTTTGTAGTTGTAAATTTTATCTAAATTGTTAGTTTTGTTATTAACTATTGTTATTATTTTTTTCCATATATAAATTGTTTGTGTATAATAAAGAATAATGTGTTCATCGGGTTCAGAGCGAATTCCTGTGCTGTGAGTGTGAGGGACACACTTCTCCATGGGACACCTCAGTCAGTAGTCTGTCTGAGCGGTTCCTAGAGCTACTGGCACCTGAAGACCCACAATCCAGCTCCCTTAGCCTGCCAGCACAGATTACAGAATAAATAGGGAAATATTTATTGTTAATGTCAGAAAAGCTAATGAATGAAAATGTAGAGAAACAAACTAAATAAATCTTATGAAATGACCACAAGCCAACCTAAAAATGTCACTGTTTAGTTACTCACCTCATTTTAGTTTCACTTTCCACCTATATTTCCTCTTCTAAGACTGTAAGTCTTTGTGATAAGAGCTCTTATCTATGAGTGGCTTGATGAAGAATATCTTGCATCTGAAACTTTTCTAAATTTATCCCAACTACATAGTTGGTCTAATAAAAGGTACTACCATTAGAAATCCTTGCCTCTCACATGATTTCTAGACCACCAGAGCCTCGATATCAGTTGCAGAATCTCAGAGGCAAAAAGCCTGTCCTTGGCTTGGGGTGCTGGTGGTTTCATAGTTTCATAGTTTCTAGGGTCAGAAGGGACCTGAGCAGATCATCTAGTCCGACCCCCTGCCATGGCAGGAAAGAGTACTGGGGTCAAACAACCCCAGCAAGGTGTTCATCTAACCTCCTCTTAAAAACCCCCAGGGTAGGTGCTTGCACCACTTCTCTTGGAAGTTGGTTCCAGACCCTAGCTGCCCTGACCGTGAAGTAGCGCCTCCTGAAATCTAACCTAAACCTACCCTCTGCCAGCTTGTGACCGTTATTCCTGGTCACTCCTGGTGGTGCTTGGGGGAACAGTGACTCCCCCAATGCCTGCTGATCCCCCCTGACTAGTTTATAACAGGCCACTAGATCCCCCCTCAGCCTTCTCTTTTGGAGGCTGAACAGGTTCAGGTCCCGTAGCCTCTCTTCATAGGGCCTGCCCTGCTGTCCCCTGATCATGACAGTGGCTCTTCTCCCCCCACATCTTAGTGTCATCAGCAAATTTGAACAGGGTGCTTTTTACCCCCTCATCCAAATCACTGATGAAGATGTTGAACAGTGCGGGCCCGAGGACCTAGCCCTGCAGAACCCCACTGCCCACATCCTTCTAGATTGAGAAGGACCCATCCACTACCACCGTCTGGGTGCGGCCCTCCAGCCAGCTGGTGACCCATTTGACTGTGTGGGTGGCTACACCACAGCCCCCCCGTTTCTTAATGAGAACGGGGTGAGATACAGTGTCAAAAGCCTTCCGGAAGTCCAGGAAGACTATGTCCACTGCTACCCCTGCATCTAATGATCATCTCGTGATCTGATCGTAAAAGGCCACCAGGTTGGTCTGACAGGACCTGCCACTGACGAACCCGTGCTGGTTGCCCCTAAGCATGTAGTCCCCTGCTGGCCCCTCCTGGATGTGTGCCAGAATAATTTTCTCAAACAGCTTGCCTAGGATCGAGGTAAGATTCATTAACAAGATGGTAATTCCACAGTAAGAGTGTCTGGAACATATCCTGATCCTTCTTCCCATGTTTCGCACTCAAATATTATTCCATTCCCAGAGCTTGTTGGTTGCTGACACTGCCTCCTTCTGCCAAATAGCTACACCCACTACACAAGATCCTAGGAAAAGGGTCTTCCACATCTCCCCAGTAATTATCCACAGTCCCTATATTAGCCAACAGGGTAGAGGCCTATAAGTGGGTTGGTGTGCCTGCTCCCACACAGGTGACAGCCAGTCCAAACAATAGTCCATAAGGAAGCTTGAGTGCCTGTAGCCTCACTACTTTTGCTCCCTTGGGAACTGCTCAGCCAGCCCTCATAACACGAACAATAATCATTCCCCAAATAACAAACAAATGAGGAAAGCAAAACCTTGGGCCTTTCTCCAGCTGGCAGAAGAGGGTCCTTTAGCTCGGGTCCTTCGTAGAAGTGACCTCTTCTGGTTTCAGCCTGCTTCAAGGCCACAAACTGCTCCTTCCCCAGATCCAGCTACCTGCTGTCCTGGAGCAATGCAGAGCACACCCGCAAGCCTAGGGTATTGCTGCCACCACTCAGGGATGGGCTTGATCCTGGCATGGTGCACCCTGGGAAACACAAGCCTAGTAGCCTTTGAAGGTATTTGACTTGCTTTAAGAACTGGGGATGCTTCCCTCAGTTGGAAGCACAAGTAGTGGTCTCCCTTAGTCAGCCAAACCAAGGAGACCCCAAGGCCTACTCCCAATAAGTCTCCCATGCTAGGTACAAAGGAAAACTTTATTGGTTACAAGGAGTATGGTTGGAATAGGGTACAGAGTTGAGTAGCATCAGACAAATCCCATAAAGCAAACAGGGTGGCTGGGGTAGCCTTTGATCACACATCTGAGTTACTGCAAGCTATATATCTAATTATCTCTCAGGAAGCTTACTTACAAGTATCACCCAGAGGCAGGTGGAGAGTCCCTCTGGAGGCAGGCAGTTCCTTGATCATGAGTTTGTAGAGAGCAAGCTTCACATGGTCCAGCTCTTCTCTCTGAGTTTTCATCATGGCACTCCCTCCTCCTGGGAAGTCCTTAACTTACATACTCATATCCTTTATGACCTCATTTACCTGGTCCAATGGAAGTCAGGACCTGTTGGCTGTCAGTCAACCAATTTGAAATGCATCACTTGCTGCTGGGCAGACTGGCAGTCTCTAGCCCACTAGGGAGCCCAAGCCCCTCACCCAGGTATGTGATGCCAGTCACATAGGCAGAAGGAGCAGGTTTCCCCCCTCCCTCAGGAATGTATACAACTCAGGTTACCTAAAGAGATAGGGTAGGGTGTATACCGTCTGCAGGGCCCATCCTAACCAAATTGGCACAGAACAGAGTTTTTGGGGAGAAACAGGTGACCTGCCACACTACCAACAAGAGTTTTGGGCAAAAAAAAGATATGAAGACAAGTGGCTGAGGATACTGGCACAGATGCTGAGGGTTTTGATAGAGAAATGGATTCACCTAAAGGGAATACAGTGCCTGAGGTATTGGATTGATTCACTTTGGAGAAGTTCTTCAATGACCTGGAGGAAGATACTCAGGACTGGGGGTGAAGGCACCAACCTTAGGTGATGGAAGAAGCCCTCCAACTTGCTGGGGCCTGTACAGTGGCTGAAAAGGAGACTTATCAGGAGAAACCAATTAAACTGACCAAAAAAGGCTGAAAACCCCTGAAGTCTATATATAAGGTGCCAACGTGCCCTGCCTTCATTTCTAATATTATTCCCATCTTAGAATGTAGGTGTGAAAGCTAAAAATTCAACAAAAGTATAGATAAGACTTCACAAAAGCCTTCGATCTGGTATCCCATGATCACCTCTTGGCAAAACTGGCCAACTGTGGCCTTGGGTCCATCACGATCCGCTGGCTGGGAAATTGGCTCCATGGTCAGACCCAGAGGGTGGTACTAGACTAAGCCAGTCGTCATGGTGCCCTGTGACCAGTGGGGTCCCCCAAGGCTCTGTCCTTGGACCCATATTGTTCAACATCTTCATTAATGATGTGGACACTGGAGTCGAAGCGGACTGGCCAAGTTCGCCGATGAGACCAACCTTTGGGGCAAAGCATCCACACCAGAAGACAGGCGGGTGATCCAGGCTGACCTAGATAGGCTCAGCAAATGGGTGGATGAGAACCTGATGGTGTTTAACACTGAAAAATGCAAGGTTCTCCACCTTGGGAGGAAAAACCTGCAGCATCCTTATAGATTTGGCAGTGCTACACTGGCTAGCACTACGGAAGAAAGAGACTTGGGGGTCATTGTTGACCACAAGATAAACATGAGCCTTTAATGCAATGCTGCAGCTAGTAAAGCAAGCAAAATGCTGGCTTGTATCCATAGATGCTTCTCAAGCAAATCCCAGGATGTCATTCTTTCCTTGTACTCCGCCTTGGTGAGACCACAGCTGAAGTACTGCATCCAGTTTTAGGCCCCACAATTCAAAAAGGATGTGGAGAATCTTGAGAGAGTCCAGAGAAGAGCCACGTGTATGATCAGAGGTCAGGAAAACAGACCTTATGACGACAGGCTGAGAGCAATGGGGCTCTTTAGCTTGGAAAAGTGCAGGCTCAGGGGTTATCTGATGGCCACCTATAAGTTTATCAGGGGTGACCACCAGTATTTGAGACGACGTTTGTTCACCTGAGCACCCCAAGGGATGACGAGATTGAATGGTTATAAACTGCTGCGAAACCATTTCAGGCTGGACATAAGGAAGAATTCCTTTACTGTCCGAGCCCCCAAGGTCTGGAACAGCCTGCCATCAGAGGTGGTTCAAGCACCCACATTGAACACCTTCAAGAGAAATTTGGATGCTTATCTTGTTGGGATCCTATGACCCCAGCTGACTTCCTGCCCCTTGGGCAGGGGGCTGGACTCGATCTTTCGAGGTCCCTTCCAGCCCTAATGTCTATGAAATCTATGAAACTGATAACAGTCACAGCAGCCAGTGTCATGCAGCAGGAACCAATGGCCAAAAAAATTGAAGCTCCCCAGAGCCAGTCCAAACTGCCTCAGGATTTAGGGACCCAAGAAGTGATCTACTACAGGTGCAGAGCCATAGGACACACAGCCCATAACTGCCAGCGAAAGGGGTGGGACAGATGCCCCTAGCAGGAAATTCATCATACCCAAGGTGAGAGGCCACTAAAAAATCCACATGAGAAAAAGATGGAGCATAGCTTTGGCCAGCAGATAGGACTGACATGGATGCCTAAGCCCATGATTGGAGCCAAGGTGGGTTCTTTGATAATACCCGCCATAGGGAATTCAGGCTGTGCGTAAACTATGATAAAGAATAGTGTATTGCCCCAACATATTGGCAAAGAAGATACCATTGTCAGCATAGGTCACAGGGCCACTTACATGTATCCCCAGTGGCTGGTGTTACTGACCAACCATAATGGGCAAGACAGAAGAACTCATGGTAGGTCTGCCCTGGACCCTGCCATGTCCCATGCTTCTGAGGTATGACTGGCCTCACTTTCATGAAGTGAAATCAAGCTCTGGGATGTTGAGGTACACCCCTAGCCCATCAAAAGTCACAGGAGATCCAGGCAAAGGGCCTGGTGGATGACAACCGGGAAAAAGGGACAGGGGGGACAAGCCACAAGAGATTATTGATTTAGGCAAAGTAATTGGAGAAAGCCTATTCCAGGAAGACCAGGCTCAGGAGCTTACTTTTTTGTCATGTGTACGCAGCCAGGATAGCAAAACAAGATGGGGAGGTGTTATGTCCCGACCTGATGGCAAGGCATCACACTTTGAGGGAAGAGATGGCGTACTTTATTATGTAGAATGGGGGAGGACTGAAGAGGCAGAGGTAGCCCAATTACTGGTACCCCAGGAGTATCAGCAAGCTTTGCTATATTGCACATGCTCTTCCACTGGGCAGGCATTTATGTTGAGACACGACCAAGTCCCAGTTAACACAACGGTCGTATTGGCTGGGCATCCACAAACAGGTGGAACAATTCTGCTGCACATGCCCAGAGTGCCAGCTAGTTCCCAATGTCACCCTTCCCAAGACCCTGCTAATGCCCTTTCCAATCATCCAGAAACCTGTAAGCTCGTGAGAGTCATGTGGAGACACAGAGACAGAAGCCAGAACAGGAGCCAGAGCCAGAAACTGAAGCCAGGAACCGGAGCCACGACCCAGAGCCTGAAACTGGAACCAGCGGCTGGAGCTGAGAGCTAAGCCAGGCAGGGCAAGGATCCAGCCATCCCTAGGAGGAGCTGTACTGAGAACCATCAAACAGGATGAGTTGACAGAGTTGGTAAGTCAAAGTGAAAGGGCAGCTGGAGAAAACTTGATTAATCGGTCAGGGAGCCAGTAAGGGACTTGTGAAGCCTCTCACCCTAGGTTACATCAGTAGACAAGGCAGTAAGTCAGTGCCTGGTGACCTTATTAACTGAACTGTAAGGTACAGATTAATTGAGTGACACAGGATTTGTACCTTTGACGTAGTAGAAATAATAAGTGAGCAATGGCAAAATTACTAATTTATGAAGTACAAAAAAGTATCCCTGGAGTGATGATGAACTCATTCGGGGGGGATGTATAAATCCAGACAATTGAATAGTGAACTGGCTGCAAAGGGACTGCAGATAAGCGGTTTATTAAAAAAAAATTAGTGGGACAAGCCATCGCAGGTTGGATTGCTAGCAGATACCTCCTGCGGCCACCGACTGAAACAACTGACCTATAGCCTGGCATTATACAGCATTTAACATGGAGTTGAGACATCAAACAAGAAGAAAGGCCTGAGCCCATAAAGGTGCAGTAGGGGCAGCATATAGGGAAGGAGGAGCCCTGTGAAGAAAGAACTCTCCCCATAATTCCTACCACTGACTGTGAAAAACACTTAAACACCCTTCTCTTTTTTTCCCCCTTTTTGAACATCAAGATATGGCAGATAAATAACAAGGGAGACCCCAAAGTGGAGGAATAAGTGAACAAGCAAAACGACTCCAGGATATAAACTCCCACTTCTGTTTTTTAGCTTTAGGCATGGGAAACTCTACCACAATGCCTTTGCCTTGTTTATGAAGGATCTCATCTCAGCAGGTATATCACATCCACTGGTTTCCCCGCATCAACAGAGCAGTCATCTCATCATAGAAGACAATCAGGCTGGTCAGGCATGATTTGCCCTTGGGGAATCCATGCTGACTATTCTAAGTCACCTTTTCCTCCTCCTAGTGCTTAGAAATGGATTCCTTGAGGCCTGCTCCATTATTTTTCTAGGAACCAAGGTGAGACATTCCAGTATGTAGTTCCCAGGATCCTCCTTCTTCCCATTCTTAAAAATGAGCACTATATTTGCCCTCTTTCAGTCATCCAGGACCTTTCCCAATCACCATGAATTTTCAAATATAATGACCAGATGCTCTGTAATCACATCGGCCAACCCCCTCAGCACCCTCAGATGCATCACATTTGGTTCCATGGATTTATACATGTCCAGCTTTTGTAAACAGACTTTAACCTGTTCTTTTGCCACTGTTAGCCGGCTCACCTCCTCCCCAAATCGTGCTGCCAAGTGCAGTAGTCTGGGATCTGACCTTGCCTGTGAAGACTGAAGTGAAAAGAGCATCGAGTACTTCAGCCTTTTCTGCATCCTCTGTCACTAAGTTGCCTCCCCCATTTAGTAAAGATCCACCCTTCCCCTGATCCTCCTCTTGTTGCAGACATACTTGTAGAAACCCTTCTTGTTACCCTTCACATCCCTTGTTACCTGCAACTCCAATTGTGCTTTAGCCTTCCTGATTTCATCCCTGAATGCTCGAGCATCTCCCTAGTTATTTGCCCAAGTTTCCATTTCTTATAAGCTTCCTTTTTGTGTTTTAACTTACTGAACAGTTCCCTGCTAAACTAAGCCAGTCTTTTGCCATACTTGGTAGTCTTTCTGCACATTGGGATAGTTCATTACTGCACCCTCACTAAGGTTTCTTTAAAGTATAGCCAACTGTCCTGGACTCCTCTCCCACTCTCCCAGGAGATCTTCCCCATGAGTCCCCCCAAATGAGTTGAAGTCGGCTTTTCTGAAGTCCAGGGTCCCTACTCTGCCGCTCTCCTTCCTTTCTTTCCTCAGGAATCTGAACTCAATAATCTCATGGTCGTTGCTGCCCAAGTTGCCATCCACTATACTACATTCCCCACCAGTTCTTCGCTGTTTATGAGCAGCAGGTCAAATTATTGGGGGATCATCTTAAATTTGAGTAACTTAGGTTCTAGTAAATATGGTAATCCTTGACTGTAAATAAGAAAAAAATATTGAGTAGGAGCAGGATGGTGAGATTACCTCTGTATATGAGAGCAATGAGACCATTACTGCAATTCTTTGGCCAGTTCTAGTGCCAAGATTTCTAAATTGTTGAAAATTTGGAAGTAGCTCTGGAAAGATTCAAAGACTAAAAAGCCTGCCTACAGAGATACCAAAGAACCTGAATATACAAATAAAGTGGATCAGCTGTGTTGGGATGCCCTGGCCCAGGATATCCACTTCTTTGGACAAAACACTAGCCCTCATCCCGCACATTGATGGTATGTAACAATAAGCAACATGTTCCCCACTTACAGAGATGCACCCCTAGGAATCTCCAGGACACGTCCCTGAAAACAGGGAAAATCAGGTTTACCTGCTTACAGAGATGAACTCTGGAGATCCCAGGGGTGCATCTCTGCCAGGGACACATCTCTGTAAGCATGGAACTCCAGCTTTCCCCACTAACAGGAACACACCCTGGAAATTGCCAGGGGCATGTGTAATGAGGTTGGGCTCTGTTACTGTGGGGAGGAGAGCATCTGAGTCAGCTCCAACCCAGGATGGCTTCTGCCTCCCCCCAGCTCCAAGACAGACACAACTGTGTTGCAACGGTACCAGATGGCCAGAAGGCAGCACAGCAAGCACAGCCCCAAAAGACATCCCCAGCTGGGGGAATGCCCCAGCTGCAGGCAACTGGGAGCCCAGCCATCTGGGCAGGGCAGACGGATCCACTGTCATAATAGAGGGGGATAAGAACAGCCAGGAGCAGGTGCCAAAATGGTTTCCTAGGGTGATGAAGGCCTGGTGGCACTATCAGGGGTATATGCAAACTGTGTGGCCCCCAGACAGGGCTTCCCTTACCTTGCCAGGGCTCTGGGGCTAGCCCACACCCAGGTGAGGGTGGCTGAGGACTGGGATCATGGTGTGGCCTGTGGAGACCACAGAGGACCATCACAAGGATAAGTGCAGATCTTTTTATTTTATTATTGTTACTTTTGCCTTTTCTAGTTATATACCTAGGGCTGGCAGCCTAGGGCTTGGGAAGAAACCTATATACTTGGGGGAGGCAAGCCTCAGGCCAACTGCTCGAGGAGGCCAGGGTCCTGGTCAGCGGGTCCACAGCCAACCCAACACAGCTAAAATAAAAGGAGGCAGGGAGTGGAAGTACACCCAACCCAACACAGCCAGCAGCGCCCCTGCGGAGTCACGGCTGCCCACCCGACACAAGTGGTGTCACGAGTAGGACCTGAACTCATGTGTCCCACTACATTGGCAAGTGAAGGGCAATGCAAGTTAGGCCCTGGCTGCAGCCATGGACAGGTGTTACAGCCCCTAGTGCAGGAGCAGGCAGCAACGGCCAAGCAGACCAAACAGCAATGGGCCCACATGGCTTGCTTGGTACAACTGTAGGTACAAGCCACTGAGCAGCTAAAGGAGGCTACTGAGGAGAGTAAGAGAGCCATGATGCAGATCCTGAAGCAGAATGCAGGAGTCACAGTGGTCAGTCTAAGGCCTGCAGGGATGCCCTGGATGACCAAGAACAGTGATCCAGAACTTTTTTTGAGGACTTTGAGTGAATGGCTGCCCAGGCTCAGTGGCCCCAAACCTCCTGGGCACCCTGGCTAGAGCTGCTGCTTACTGGGGAAGCCCAGAGGGCTTATGGAGGGATACTACTGACTGATGCCACCAACCAAAACCAGGTGAAGGAGGCTATCCTCCAATGGTTGCAGGTAGCCAGGAAATTTCACTGTCATAGGTTTCAGAGCAAAAAAGCCCCTGGAGCATTAAGCCCCCACCAGTTAGTTCATTTGCTCCAGGATGAGGTGCATGGGTGGTTGCAGCCTCAGCATGGGCAACTGGTGCCTCCTGAGTCATGGGGGCTCTTGCGCCCCCAGCAGACAGTCAGTAACTGAGGGTTCCCCTCATGGCCAATCCCACAGGCCAGGCATGGGGCTCCCCTGCGGCCAGTCCCCATAGCCAATCCCTAGTGCCCTAGTCCCGCCATGGCGAATCCCTAGTGCTGATCCTACTGACCATGGCCAATCCCACCGACCCACAAGTGACAGCAGCACACTGCTGGCACTTCTGGGCACACCACTGGCACTTCTAGGTGAGTGCAATCAGCCATGGGGGGACTGGGTCTCCTGGCACCTCCACCCCCCGGCCAGTACTCTCAGGAGGGGTACCGGTGCTCTCAGAGTGGCACCAGCATTCTCGCCTGCCACCCTCACCCAGGAACACTGGCTGTCAGGGGGTGCACCAGCACTCTCAGGGGGTTCAGGTGCACCCCTACGCATTACCACTTAGCCTTAGGACGGGGGTACAGAGGATGTGATGTAGATTATAGTCGTAGAACAATTTATTTGGGACTTAGAAGGGAGAGTCAAATTATGGCTCCAGTGTCACCAACCTAAATCAGTGCCTGAAGCCCTGAAGCTAGCAGAGGATTTTTTGGTGACAGGGTGCAAACATGTCCTCAAGTAGGAGGCAATGCACCTAGGACCAAAGAAGGTCAGGGCTCCATCCCCTGAGGGTAAAGCTGTGCTTTAACCATTCCTGATGAGGTATGGTAGGCTCTGCTTCCAGTACAGATGACCCATGCACTACATCCATATCTGCCACAAGAGAAGCACAGGAGGAGTCTGGGAAGCAAGCCGGGGAAAGGAATCATCCTGCAGATGGGTGCCCAGCCCTGTAAAGATGGAGTGCAGGAAAACCTGGACACACTGCGGATGGGCCCCATGTCATTATTGAGGCCTGGCTTGAAGGCCAACAAGCAACTGCCTTAGTAGATACAGGTTCCACATGGATGGTGGTTAAGCAGGGATTGGCGAAGGAAGTGGATCACTGGAAGATAGAACATCTGTAGCTGGCTTGCCTCCATGGCAAACCTCAGACCTATGACAACCTGGATGCAGCTGGCAGTTGAGGCGTATTATCCACCTTACCCAGTATAGTTGGGTCAGGATTGGCCCTGCCTGCAGGAGTTGTTGGGCACCCGCGTGCAGTGAAAAACATCTTGGCTGCAAACCAAGGTGGAAGGGCTCCTGGGTGAATCCCTGCCAAGCATGAGCTCTGGAGCACCAGCCCATAGGATGGAGACTGATGTAGATTGGCAACAGGAGCTAGAGACAGGGCAATTCATGGTGTAGCAATCCTGGGAGGACAGCTTTCAGCAGGTCTATGAAGGAGGCATCACCTGGGTAGAAGAAGTGGTGCAGCCTGACCTGGTTTGGCTGGTGCCCCAGTTCAAGGTAAAAGGACTGGTATTGTACTTAGTACACCATGGGCAAGGGCCGGGGAATGAAGTCACTCAACTCCCAATGCCAAAAAGGTACCCAAAGGTCCTGCTAAGAGGTCAACAGGAAGCAACTGAGAGGATGATAAAACCCAAGAGTGCTTCTTAGACAGGTTATTTTAGCTGGGGATCTGGCAGGAAGTAGGCTAGTTTTACCAATCCAAGATGCCTGCCAAGGGCCCCATTGGTCACCATGCTGCTCATGGAAGAGCCTTTTGAGTGGGTAGTTGTGGATATTGTAGGGTGTAGTGCAGGGTTCCAATATATTTTGGTCCTGGTGGACTACACCACCCAGTATCTGGAGACAGTACCCATGAGAACAGTGAGTGTCAGAAAGGTGGTGGAAGAACTGCTGAAAATCTTCACCCATGGGGGGCTGCCCAGACATACACTGACAGATTATGGTAGCAATTCTATGGCCTGGGTATTAAAGGAAGTCTGAGCTACGTGGAAGATCCAACAGCTCCAAACATTGGTATACCACTCTCAAACAGACAGCTTGGCTGAGCGGTTCAACTGGACCTTCAAAAGTATGCCGAAGAAAGTTGCCAGACAAGATGCACAGCAGTGGAACAAACTACTGGAACCACTAATTTTTGCCTACTGAGAACCCCCAAAGCACCACCACGTTCTTGCCATTTGAGTTATTATATGACTGCCACTCCCACGGGATTTTAGACTTGATCAGGGAAGGTTGGGAGCAACGGGGAGTGTCAGCACAGAACCACATAGCCCATATGCTAGAAATGAGAGAAGCTATGAACCATGAGAGCACTGGCACAAAAACAATCTACAGATGGCCCAAGGTAGGCAAGCTCCTGGATACAACCAGCAAGTGCTTGACAGGCAGGTCAGTGAGGGTGATCAGATACTTGTGTTGCTCCCTGATGACACTTCTAAGTTTATGGCCAGGTGGCAAGGACTGTATGAGGGGATATAACAGACAGGCCTGGTAGACTATGTAGTGTGGCAACTGAGGAGACAGAAAACCCAGCAGATCTATCACATTAACCTCTTTAAAAAGTGGGTAGACTGGGAGGTCCTGTTTGTCACTGCCACCCCAGAGTCAGATGAGTTTGGTCCAGAGGTGATGGGGCAGGACCTGTGTGGGCCCATCTGGATGGGGACAGGTCTGATGCCAGCGCAATGGCAACAAGTGGCTCAGTTGGTAGAACAATTTGGGATGGTGTTCTCAGATACCTGGGGAAAACGCTGTGGGTGGAGCACTGGATAGAGACCCCACACAGGAAGACTGTATGGGAGAACTGGCAATGAATTCCCCAGAAGCTCCAGGAGGTCATGCACAAGGAAATAGCTTAGATGCTGGAGGAGGGGTAGTGAGGGAGTCCAGGAGTGCTGGCAAAAACCCATTGTCACATTCCCAAAAAAGGAAGCTGCCATGTTATTTTGCACTGATTTTAGAAAAGGCAACAGTATGGTTCACTTCAAAGCCTACCCTGTGTCCCAGGTAGAGGACATGCTGGAATGGATAGAGGGTACATGGTTTATTTCCACCATTGACATGGCCAGGGGGTATTGGCAAATGCCTCTGGAAGCAAACTCCCAGGAAAAGACTGCATTTGCCACCCCATGGGAGCTGTATGAATTTATTCAGATGCTGTTCAGCCTGCATGGGGGGGTGCAGCAGTGTTCCATCACCTAATGGATAAGGTGTTGGCACCACAACAAGGATACTCTGCTGCATATCTTGACAGTGTGTTGGTATACTCAGGGATCTGGGAAGAACACCTGCAACACCTGATGATGGTGTTAGAAGTTACATGTTAAAAGAAATGTGTACTGGAGCAAGAGGACACCCAATATTTAGGCTTCCAAATAGGGGGGAGCAAAATACAACTGATACTAGATAAGGTGAAAGACCTTCGAGATTATACCCATCGCAAATAAAGAAACAGATGCAGTTCTTTCTGGGGCCAGCTAACTATTACCACTGCCTAGTACCTTGGTTTTCTAACATAATGGCCCCATTGTCAGAACTAATCAGAGATTTAGCCCTGAAATGTGAGGGAGCGTTCCATTGAGTCAAACTCTGTACACACTCCATTTTGTACACCCTGGATGTTTCAAAAGCCTTCCTGGTACAAACAGATACATCAAATGTAGCCCCACGGCCAGTACTTTCTCAGCCAGGTGCTGACGGGGAACACTTGGTGGCATATATTAGCAGAAAGCTGCAAACCCGGGAGCAAGGGTATACCACCACGGAAAAGAAATGCTTGGCCCTAAAATGGGCCATCAATAACTCCCACTATTATTCAACGAAACGGAACTTTTCAGTTACAACAGATCATGCACCGCTTCAGTAGCTAAAAAGGGCCAAGTTAGATAACCCCCAGTTGTTATGGTGGAGTTTCGGGCTGCAGCGTTTTGGTTTTTCTGTAGAACATTGCCCAGTGAAAGGCGAGGAAGAAAAACCACCGGCCCTGCAGACACATGAGCCAAGAACCAAAGGTAAGGGATATGTAATGGGGTCAGACCCTGTTACTGTCGGCAGGAGTGCATCTGAGCCACCTCAAACCTGGGAGGGCTCCTCCTGCCCCACTCCAAGACAGACACAGCTGCATCATGGCTGCAATGGCCAGCTGGAAGCCAGCATGGTGAGCACAGCCCCAATAAACAGCCCAGGCTGCAGGAATGCCCCAGCTGCAGGCAATTCGGAGCTCAGCATCTAGGCAGGGCAGAAGGGTCCAACTCCATAACATAGGGAGATAAAAGCAGCCAGGAATAGCTGCTAAAATAGTCTCCCAGGGTGCCGAGGGAACAATGGCACTACCGGGGTGCATGCAGACAGTGTGGTCCCCAAATGGGGTTTACTTCACCCTGCTGAGGCTCTGGGGCTAGCCTGTGCACAGGTGAGGACAGATGAGGCACCAAAAAAGCAGCACAGAGGACACTATGAAGACCCCAGAGGACCAGCATGAAAATAAGTGTAGATCTTTTTCATAGTTAGTGGGGTCAGAAGGCACCTGAGCAGATCATCAAGTCCGACCCCCCTCCCATGGCAGGAAAAGAGTACTGGGGTCAAATGACCCCAGCAAGGTGTTCATCTAACCTCCTCTTAAAGACACCCAGGGTAGGAGCCAGTACCACTTTTCCCTTGGAAGTTGGTTCCAGATCCTAGCCAACCGGACAGTGAAGTAGCGCCTCCTGATGTCTAGTCTGAATCTACCCTCTGCCAGCTTGTGACCACTATTTCTAATCACTCCTGGCAGTGCTCAGGGGAACAGGGACTCCCCCAATACCTGCTGGTCCCCTCTGACTAGTTGTAACAGGCCACTAGATCCCCTCTCAGCCTCCTCTTGTGGAATCTGAATAGGTTCGGGTCCCGTAGCCTCTCCTTGTAGGGCCTGCCCTGCTGCCCCCTGATCATGCGAGTGGCCCTCCTCTGGACCCTCTCCGTGTTGTCCACATCCCTCTTGAAGTGTGGCACCCAGAACTGGACGCAGTACTCCAGCTGCGGCCTGACCAGTGCGCATAGAGGGGGAGTATCACCTCCTTGGACCTGCTTGAGATGCATCTGTGGATGCGTGATAAGGTGCGGTTGGCCTTCCTGACTGCATCCCCACACTGCCGGACCATGTTCATCTTGGCATCAATGATGACTCCAAGATCCTTTTCTGCCTCTGCACTGATGAGAAGGTTCGCAACCTGTAGGTATGGTGCCAGTTCTTCCTCCCCAGGTGCATCACCTTGCACTTGTCAGTGTCAAAACCCATCCTGTTCTCATCCGCCCACCCTTGTAACCTGTCTAGGTCAGACTGCAGCCTATTCCTCCCTTCTAGTGTTCCCACATCCCCGCACATCTTAGTGTCATCAGCAAATTTGAACAGGGTGCTTTTTACCCCCTCATCCAAGACACTGATGAAAATGTTGAACAGTGCGGGCCCGAGGACCGAGCCCTGCAGAACCCCACTGCCCACTTCCCTCCAAGTCGAAAATGACCCATCCACCACCACTCTGGGTGCAGCCCTCCAGCCAGTTGGTGACCCATTTGACTGTGTAGGTCTCAATGTCACAGTCCCCTAGTTTTTTTTTGTGAGAATGGGGTGAGAGAGTGTCAAAGGCCTTCCTCAAGTCCAGAAAACCTACATCCGCTGCTACCCCTGCGTCTAAGGTTTTGGTGACCTGGTCGTAGAAGGCCACCAGGTTGGTCTGACAGGACCTGCCTCTGATGAACCTGTGTTGGTTGCCCCTAAACATAATCTCCCCTGCTGGCCCCTCGTGGACATGTGCCAGAATAATTCTCTCACAAAGCTTACCCAGGATCGAGGTAAGACTAACTGGCCTATAGTTTCCTGGGTCCTCCTTCCTCCCTTTTTTGAAGATGGGAACCACATTGGCCCTTTTCCAGTCCTCTGGCACCACACCAGAGCACCATGAGTGCTCGTAAAGCCATGCCAGGGGTGCCGCAATGACCTCAGCCAATTCCCTCAGCACTCTAGGGTGGAGATCGTCAGGACCTGCTGATTTAAATATTTCCAGTCCCTCCAGAAGTTCCCTGACTAGATCCTCACTGATCCTTGGTCTAGGTGCGCCTCCCCTGGGGCCTGAGGGAGGCCCGGTGGGGGCGCTGATCCGGTCCCTGCTCAGGAAAATGGAGGCAAAGAAGTCATTAAATAAGTTAGCTCTGTCTTGTGTGACGATCAAATTTCCCAGTGTGTCTTGCAGGGGCCCCACGTTACCTGGTACCTTCTTTTTGCCCCCTATGTATTTAAAAAAGGACTTCTTGTTGTCCTTGATCTGGGAAGCTAGTCCCAGTCCCATTTCTGCCTTGGCCTTCCTGACTACCCCCCTGCATCCCTGAGCAACCGCAGTGTAGTCCTCCCTGGTGATGGCCCCTCCCTTCCATTGGGAGTACGCCTCCCTTTTAGCTAGAGACACTCCCAGATGCTTTCGGTGAGCCATGGGGGCTTTTGCACCCTCCTGCTCCCTTTGATCCGTGTTGGGATTACCTCCCTTTGGGCTTGGAGGATCGTCTCCTTAAGGAGTGACCACTCTTCTTGGACACCTGGCTCCCCCTCCAAGACCTCAGTGCTTCCCCGACTATTCTCCTTAGCTCATTAAAGTCTGCCCTCCTGAAATCTAGGGCTGCTGCCTTGCTGTAGGCCTTTGCCACCTTGCGCTGGATGGTGAATTCCAGCAGGCGATGATCACTGTCACCCAGGTGGTCGAGCACCCGCAGCCCCCTCACCAGGTCATCACCTGTGGCCAGCACCAGGTCCAACAATGCATCTCCCTTGGTGGGGCTGTGCACCTCCTGGGTTAGATGGAGGTCCTGCGCTCTGGCCAAGAACCTACGTGAGCGTTCAGACCTGGCTGACTGCTCTTCCCAGCAGATGTCTGGGAAGTTCAGGTCCCCCATGATGACCACATCCTTTGACCTAACTACCTCCATGAGCTGACTTAAGAATTCCTGGTCTAGCTCTTCCCCTTGGTTGGGAGGTCTGTAGTAGACCCCCACCGTTAAGTCTCTTTCCCCTCGACTGCCTTGTATTCTAACCCAGAGCACTTCCGTGTGCCCCTCCTCTGACTCTGTGCTACTTGGTGAGGGTGTATTCCTCCTTAATGTAGAGCGTCACACCCCTGCCTTTCCTCCCTGTCCTGTCCCTCCTGTACAGCCTATAGCCCTTGATATTCACCACCCAGTCATGCAGCAAATATCAAGTTTATTTATTATTTTTGCATTTTCTAGTTATAGATCCAGAGCTGAGAGCCCAGGGCTTGGGAAGAATCCCATAGCCGGGATGAGGGGAAAAGGAGGGAAGATGACAAGCCTCAGGCTGGCTTCTTGGGGAGGTCAGGGTCCTGGGCAATGGGTCCTTAGCCCTGAGAGCAGCTCCCTAGGGCTGCCAGAGAGTGCAGGTAGCTCCAGGCTGCTTATTCTCTCCCACCATAAATCAAATAGATGTCCCTCGCAATAAAATTGCACAAATTATTATTACCTGTTTTCACAGCCACAGGGAGCTGCTCCAGGGCTGGGGCCAGGGCCAGAATCTTATCTTAGTGACAGTGTAGACTGGAGCTGCAATCTGCTGCCCACACATCCTGGGCAGGAGTGTGCAGGCAGCAGATCATGGGTTGCAGCTCACCTTGGTTCTGGGTCATGTTGTAACTGCCACAAAATCCTGGCCCCATGCTACCTAGTAGGCTGATGAAGTGCAGTTCATAGGCCCAGCTCTGAAAAGTGGTTTGTACATTCAAATAAACACCTAACCTCATCACCAGAACTGAAGTCAACTTCCTACAGTTCAAAACACAAAACCTCCCAACTATCTCTATGCTCTTTCTAGGTCTCTCCCCACAGACACTGTCACTGAAAAGGCAGCCAGACAGAAATCCTTCTCACTGGCCACCTACACATGTCAGTCTCCCCCCAGCCCTCCTCCTCCCTCCTTCCTTCCCCCGTTCCCCCTCCCTCTTCTAACTTTCACTTTCAGCCTCCAAAACTTGTCCGAAGTGTCCAAAGCTTGTCTGAAGTGTCCAAAGCTTTTCTAAAGTGCTTCGGAAGCTCCGAACTGTTTCGGAAAGCCTGAATAAGCCAGCGCTTTGCTCCAGGCATGCTACTTAGGACACTGAAGCATCCGAAGAGGCCCCGGATCTGAAGTGCGGGTCCAAAGCCTCACACAGCCGTACTACACATGCTATTAAGGTGATGCAATAAACTCTGGTGCAGTTTGCACTGGAGTTAACTGCTCCTGGGTGTAGTGTCTACACATGCACCTGTGACCACAGCAATTAGAGCCAGGGTGCAGCAGACCTGGGCTGGCAGAGGGTACTGAGGGTCATCCCTGGCTCCAGGTGGCAGCATCAAGCAGTGGAGGGGCTGACAGGAGCCAAGGGTCTGGCCCCTAGCAGTGCCTGGCAGTCACTGTCCACATGAGCATTTGATCACAGTAATTATTCTGTCATAAGATAATACTGTTCTTGACAGTACTATCTTACAGCAAAGTTAACTTACTGTGCCCTAATACCGACATACATGTGGACAGTAATGTTCTGCTGCGGAGCTAATCAGTCATCTCTGCAATACGAGTACAATGCACATGTAGATGCACTAAGTCTGAATTAAGCTCAGCCTGCCCACTTCCATTCGCAGGGGCTCTACGCTGTTCAACACATGCAATCAAGTCAAGGCCAACTTCTCTCTGTTTTACAATGGTCACAGGCCTTTTTTCCATCACATTACCAGCAAATTTTCTCATTAAAAGTGTTTATCACCAAGAAAGACTCAAGAGTGGCAGCTGTAAAACAGATTCTTTCACATTCATACAAACAGTCTTCCCCAAAAAACAACATGATGCTCCCTGCCCAGTCCCCTTTCCAAAAAAAATAGTTGCTGGCAGCAAGCTGAACTTCAAACACTTAGGAGTCACTGGAAATTGAACTGTCACCAGGCTGACTGAAGCAAACTAAAATCTTCATTTGTAAAACACTGTCAACCATCATAAAAAAAAGAAAGCTCAGGGGAAGCATTTAACAAATCTAAAATTAGCCCTTGGTTCAACGCTGGGACTATGCCAGGTCAGAGAGTCAGAAAGTTCAATAAGACTTCACAAGAGAAACATGCCAAATGAAACAACAGATTACATTAAAATATTCCAGCAGCTGAATTCTAGCTCCACATGAACATACTAGTCACCATCCTAGACGTGTTCTGTAACATGAAGTAACACTGGGACTGCCCAACTCCCACATTCTGAATTAGACTCAGCATAACCAATCTTTAATAAAGAGATAATGTAGCAGGTTGCCACCTCAGGGCCTTTTTTATCAGGCTTTCCCCCCTTCCCCAAGCATCTCTCAGCCAGCCTCAGTAATATGTTGTCTTTAAACCTACTGGCCTCTGCTGCCTGGAGCACCTCTCAGCATGCTCCAGTAACATGCAGTCTTTCAGTAAAATAAAGCAAGTAAACAATTTTTTTTTCCAACAACAGGAATAGTTTGCCATCCTTCAGTATTTTAAAAGTATTCCCTCTTTCCAGCAGATCAATAGTTCTCAACTTTTTTAGATTCAAGGCACTCTTCAATAGACTCAAAGCCCCCCTCAGAAGATGCCAGCTCTTAGTTTTCACTCATTTTTCACTACATAAAAATAACAGAGCAATTCTTCTGTTGCAAAGAACTTAGAAAAACTACAGCCAGCCAGAAATGTTTTTGACACTACAGATTCCTTACTTTAAATCTCTAGGTTTATCAGTGAATCATGTTTGCACACCTAACAATGCTACCATTGTGTGGCACCCCACAGAATCCCTGAAACCAGCACACTGGTTGAGAATCACTGATCTTAAAAAAAAATCATAAAAAAGAATAAATATTTCCATCACACAGGAAATGTTGGTCTCACTGTATAAATACAGCTACAACAAACAAGATTTTACAACAAAAAAAATTAACGCTTGCACACATGTATGCCAGAGGACATGAAGATATAATGAAACCTTTTACCCATATTATCTTCATTGCAGAATCTGCAGGACACTAAGAACTGGAGACCCTATTAATTACCAACATCCTGAAATTTATATGGAATATTTTAAAACTGGATTACACAATGCAGATGACAGGTAGTAACAACCTTTTTTCAAGTAAATTAGAAAATCATGCAAGTAAAATCTCAAAAAAATGCCTAACTGCATTCTTTAATTTACATGTTTTATATTTATTTTCCATATTACAACAACACGCAAAGGCCTCCAGCAGTGATCAGGGCTCCACTGATCTATAAAAGAAGAACAAGGTAAAATGATCCCTGTCCTTCAAGAGATTCCACTCCAGGCCAGACAGAAAAAGGAAGAAGGCTGTGTTGGACAGAAGGCTAGTCTCCCTTTTTTAAGTTAAATTCTTCATTCAGACTGTAACATGGCACCCTCTACAACATGTGGAAGGGACAAGATTAAGCCTGTGACCCACTCCCAGCCAGCTGTTACATAATTAGAGCCAGTTAACTCAAAGTACAGAGATTAACCAAAGGCATGTAAACATGGAGCATTCATGTGCCATGTTCATCAGGAACAAACGAGTGCCAGAGTATTGCATACATATGTCTATGCATATTTATGAAACTTAAGAGAGCTTGCAATGCCTACTGCACACATTCCCAAAGAGCTGTCAAAATTCATCACTGCAATCTCCTTGCCACCCTAGCCCTTTGTATGGATCATTATGCTGACTCTTCAGACATCCTGGACTTTCTGTTTACAGTTCTACTCACTCCTAACTCAGAGCTGGAAATAAGAGATTCTCGTCAACTTTTTATTGCCTTCAGCAAGACACATACCTCCCCTGTTTCTCATTTCCTCTATGATAAAGAAAGGTAATATTTACTTATCTCACAGAACAGATGAAAGGACTCGTGTTAGCGAAGAATTTTAAAAATCAAGTGTTATTATGGTAATGATCATTGACTATTATTGCTGACAGTGCAACTGCAACTTTCTCCATTCATTCAATTTATGAATGTATGTACTAAGAGGCAGAAAAAGTAGTTAGGACTACTACTACTAATAGTACATAGTTAGGACTACTACCACTTTCTATTCTGGATGTTTGCCTATGGCTGAACATTTTAGAAAATTTTGCTGTTTCTGAAAATATGTTATTGTCCTAAGAATTATTACAGTCATTTCATGAAAAAGTTCCAGCACCTCTGTATTTTGAAACAAGAACATGAAATTTGGCAAAACAGTCATCCTCTCATCAGGGTCATGCCTTTTTCCATCCCTGTAAGAATTACGCCAAAAAACAGAGGCACAGCTAGTTATTTTGGTGCCCCGACAGAGGGGGATGAGAGGCACCAGGCCAGGGGGAAGCTGTTTTCAGCCCTGGCTTTACACTGTGGATGTGTAAGCATGTGGTTGTAGACTGAGAATGCACAATTCAGCAATGCACTGGCTGGGTCTGCATGCAACAATACGTGTGCATACCTGATCATAATTCCTGGAAAAATTATGCAGGCAGAGAAGCAGCCTTTTCATATTTTAAGCCCATGAGCTGATTATTTAGGGCACATGCCCAGGAAGCCAAGGACCTGGGGCCCAGGCCTCTCTAAATTCAGAGGAAGTCTGACCCTGTGTCTCTCTGACTGCTGAGCACAGCACTCTAACCAGGAGACAACATATCAGCCATTATGCCAAGCCCTCTGTACCTTCAGCGGCTGAGCCACTATACCTTACATTTGAAAGTCATTGGATAAAATGGACAGAACGAACTGACTTATCTGTCCTACCTTGAGCAACAGTCCTGACTAGAACACAAGGGCTATACTCAGTCAAGGCAGCAATCATCTCTTTGAGCCACACACCCTCCAGCTTACTTACTTTCCCCTTGCTACACATATTCCCTTCTCTTGACTGCCCATGGAGCCAGCTTCAAAAGAATGGTTAAACAGAGGTCTGGAGGATAATGACTAACCTGTGCCATGGTGGCTAGGGCATTGTGCTAAAAAGTCAGAGGTGTAGGGGCAGGCCCCCACTGAGGGAAGGCGACTAGAACCCAATGCTTAGATTTATCCCACCTACTGGGCATCGTACTGGGCTTAGGAGCCTAAGTGTGATTCTATTCCACTTTGTTCAAATCCCTGAAAATCCATTAATGTCAGCTACATTTTCATAATTTGGACACAGGTATGTGTCCAGAATGGTTGTGCATAAGCAGCTACATGCATGCCCAGCCAGTGCATAGCTTACTGAGCATAGTCTAAGCACATACCATTGTGTGTCCATGCTGCAGAGAGGAAATACAATCACCATCTGAGTTAACTGCCAAAAATGCTACTTACATGGCTAAAATTCTTGCAGGTGGCATCTTACACTGGGCCAGCTGTAGGTCAGGGAAGGGTACTGTGATACCCAAAAGCTTGCACTGGCACTGGTGCCCAGCAGCACATGGCTCCAGCCAGCACTGCACATTGCACCATGGGGCATAGCCCCTGCTGGTCCGTCTCTATCACTGGTAGTCCCCACCACACATGCACAGCCCCATACTCATATGGCATGGGAGGGAAGCTCCACACATTGGAGCCAACTGCCTTCCCACAGTAGGGTATGGGAAAGGTTGCCAGCACAAGCACATGATGCTTCCTTCCCGTGCTGTGCGAGTGTGGGGGCTGAGCCCCTCGCTATGATGAGCAGCACTGGCCAGAGCCATGCACTGCCAGGCACAAGCACCCTTGCCTGCTGCTGCACCATGGGAGGAATGTGAGGGGGTCCCCATACACACCCACTCTCCCTCACACCCCACAAACACCACATACCCACACCCTGCCCCCAGAACTCCCCACATGTACACACTCCCAACATACCATATGCCCCCCATGTGGCAGAAGGCGACCTCTGTTTCTCCCCAAAAACTCTGCTCTGTGACAATTTGGTTAGTATGGGCCCTGCAGAGGGTACACACATTACCCTATCTCTTTAGGTAACCTGAGTTGGATACGTTCCTGAGGGAAGGGGGAAACCGGCTCCCTCTGCCTACGTGACTGGCATCACATACCTGGGTGAGGGGCTTGGGCTCCCTGGTGAGCTAGAGACTGCCAGTCTGCCCAGCAACTAGTGATACATTTCAAATTGGTTGGCTGACAGCCAACAGGTCCTGGCCTCCATTGGATCATGTAAATGAGGTCATAAGGGATATACAAGTTAAGAACTGCCCAGGAGGAAGAGGCAGCAGCCATGAGGAAAACTCAGAGAGAGGAGCTGGACCATCTGAAACTTGTTCTCTCTCTCAAAACTCATGATCAAGGAACTGCCTGCCTCCAGAGGGAATTTCCACCTGCCTCTGGATGATACTCATGAGTAAGCTACCTGAGATCTAACTCGATATATAGCTTGCAGTTTCTCAGATGGATGACCAAAGGCTACTCCAACTACCCTGTTTCCTCTATGGGATTTCTCTGATGCTACTCAACTCTGTACCCTAGTCCAACCCTACCCCTTGTAACCAATAAAGTTCTCCTTTGTACCTAGCATGGAAGACTTACTGGGAATGGGTCTAGATTATGCCTTGGGGTCCCCTTGGTTAGGCTGACTAAGGGAGACCACTACTTGTGCTTCCTACTGAGGGAAGCATCCCAAGTTCTTGAATTGAGTCAGGTACCTTCAAGGGCTAATAGGCCTGCGTTTCCCAGGGAGCGCAGAGCCAGAATCAAGCCCATCCCTGGGTGGTGGCAGTACTACCCCCAGGCACCGGGTGCGCTCCAGGAAGTGGGTCAGCCAGACGTGAGGTGCCCCCAGAGAGGCACTCGGAGCCTGGAAGGTGCTCAGGTGCTGTGAGGTGGGTTGCTCAATGCAGGAGTACCCCCTACTGGCCCGCCACACCCCACACACACCACCTACCACACACACACATAAACACCCCCAACACCCCATCATACACACACCCTCTCACACCATATACAAGACTAAGAATTTATTTTGAGTTATTACGCAATCACCTCTATATACACTATGCAAACACAAATCATGACAAAAATATTTTTTGTAATAAAATTAAAATATGTTATAGTAGGTGTTTGACTTTTAGTGTGATTTGGTTTTTTTCTGGTTCTAAGATAGTAACCCCCTCCCCCCCCGGGAGTATTTCCAGGGGGCAAGGGGAGGGACTTCTGGTGGCAAAGGTCAGGAGTTAGGAGGTGGAATGTCTGGTTCCAAGATGGCAACCAGGGATGGGGGAAATGTCAAGGGGCAGGGCTATCCATGTGGCCCTTGGAAGCTCACCAAACCTCGTTAAGCAACCCTCCACCAGAAATAATTGCTCATCCCTGTTCTACAGGGACAGAGAAGAAGGAGATCCACCTGAAAAATTCAGTCAGAACTACTCACCACTTTCCAGCGGTCCTTGACCACATAGTTGGCCGGCAGAATGTCGACCTGTTCCCCTCCCCCACTCATGTTTGGTTCGTCCTTAACGGCTGCTGCTAGGCACTGCATTTGCCAACCAGAAAGTATTTTAGTAGCTCCCAATTTAAATGAGCCATTTATCTGGGGAAAAATAGGAAAAAAGGAAAGAATTAGTGCAGGTCATTGCAAGTGGATCATACTAGTGAAACTACATCTCAACAGTCTTGTTCAGAATCAACTAGAAGCAGCATCTTTCAAAACAAGGCAATTCACCTCAGAGTCATGATAGCCCACTTTACACAAAACCCTAAGCTTCCTCCATGCACAAACCTGACAGAAGCAACCATGCCTGAGTCAGTAACACAAAGTAAGGGATGATAAATTAATGGCTATACCATGCAGAATCTCAGTGCTCTTTGGTCTAACAGCCAGCAACTCAAAGATGGACCAATGCCAAATTCTTGCAGACAGCCTGAATATCATGGGGACAACAATAATGCAAGAGTCATAACCGTACCAGGCGAAAAGATCTTGCTTTAACAGAATAGCTGATTCAGCTTCAACTGACCCCATCTATCACACAAAATACAAAGGTGTTTGTATATCTCTTAACTACTTTTTAGATGTTTTGTTTGCTTCTCTCTCTTCCTCTCTTTAATGGTCTGGCTTAAGAGCAGAGATTAGTGGAAGAAAACTAACCAAAAGGAGTGAATTTTAAAAGTAACGATAGCTTGAAACTATTTTGAACTTTCAAAACTAGTCTGGACAAAATACCAGGGGGAATAAAATTGCATGAACAAAGGAATGTTTTCAAGCCATTTTTTCCAGATTACTAGTGGTATAGTGCTTGTAACTCCTGACCTTTGCCACCAGAAGTCCCTCCCCTTGCCCCCACAAGTACACTTTTCAGAAAGGGGTTTTGCCACCTTGGAACCAGAAAAATACCAAATTATATTCTAAAAAGTGAACATCTACAACACTCATTAATTTGATTTCAAAAAATGTTTTTGTCCTGATTTACATGCATTTGTATAGTGCACATGGAGGTGAGTGTATATAAGAGATTAAATGAAGTCTTACTCTTACATATTGTGGGGGGCTGTAGGCTTGTCAGGGGCTGTGGGTGTCTGGAGGAATGTGTTTGGAGGGGTTTGTGAGGGGAGATAGGTATGGGAGTCTGGGTGTGGGAGCATGTGGGCATGTGTGTGGATATGTGGGGTGTGGCTGTCTGCATGTAGAAATGCAAGGGAGTGTGGGTGCATGTGTATGGTAGGGGATGCATGTGGGACTCACCCTATGAACACACACACACACACGTTCCTGGCCCCAGTACCTGGAGCAGTGGGCAGGAAAGCAGGGAATGGCAGCTACAGGCGAGGGGAAGCAGCAGTGGGAGGGCACACAGGAGTGCAGCAACAGCTGGGCAGTAGAACAGGGCACATGCTGGTGTCCTGGGGCCAGCACCACAGGGGCCCAGAGCAGGGCGGCAGGAGCACGGGAGACCTGCTACCTCTCCAGCACAGCTGATGCTGGACCCCGTACTCCTGCCATGCCGTCTGGGCCCCACCAGCACTGGCCCCGGCACACCAGCACAAGCCCTGCACTCGCTCCCACTACCCCAAACCTGCAGCTGCCATTTGCCTGCTTTCCTGCTGGCTGCTCCCGCACCATAGGGTTCCCAGATGCATGGCCACACTGAAGGACTCAGCAGAAGCTGGCCTGGACCTGAGGACTGGGGCAATCACCCATGTGCCCCCCGCCACCCCCATACACATACATACATACACACACACACACACACACACACATTTCTTATCCGAGTTTCCCTCTGGGATGCAGGGAGGCACAAACAGCCCAAGGGGCACAGGCCAAAAGACTCTGCTAAGCACAGGGCTTCCAGGTGGGAGGGGGCTAGGGGCGGGGCCAGGCCGGGCAGGCCTTGCTTCAGGTAAGTCTGTCATGGGGGAGGGGTGTGGAGGGACTGGGGCAGAGGCAGGGGCTGGGGTGAATGGGGTGGGATGCTTGGAGCCCAGGTATTGTGTCCAGGGGCATGGGGGGCTCCCTCCACTGTGCATGTCCCATCAGCGGCCCAGGGGGCACATGCCATTCACTCCAACCCCACTCCCTCCCTCCCTCACCACGGAGGTCTCAATCTGCACCTCCATGCCACTTCCCCATGACAGACTTAGCTGCCGTGATGGGTTGTGGCTCCAGACACCACCAGGCTGCTGCAGGCTGCGGCTGAGTGTCTGCGCACACCCCTCCCTCCCTCCCGCCTGAAGCCTGAACCTGGGCTGCCCTTTGGCCTTCTACGCTGCCACCAGCGCCCCATGTTTGGGGGTGCTAAGCCCCATTAGCCCCAGCCTTCTGCCACATATGACTGTAAAACCAATTTAAACTGCAAGCCTCGATCTGCCCCTACCAAATTAAAGGTTGATTTTTATCACTGGAGCAATGCAAAAAAGCCAGAGTATACCAAAGAATCTGGTCCATAAAGTGCTATTACTGCTTTGGGGGTAGGATTAGACACCTAAACAAACAGCATCTGAAAACTGTATGTCTAAAGGGTCATGTATATTTATAGCATTACACAAACATAATCATGAAAGCAGAATGAATGGATATCTGATGAAACAGAAAAACAAGAGTGAAGGTCAAACCCTACTGCTTGCACAACTCTAACATGAAGAATGGTAAAATCTAACCAGCTCCATCCTACCCATGCTTCCTCCAGCATGCATCAAAGAAACTTTAGATCTGACTGCTTTGATGGGCTTGGCCTCAGCCTCCTTTTAGATGTGTGCAATCAAGTTGAAGTACTTCTCTTGCTTTCCTAAATATTCTGGGCCATGATATATAGTCCTGTTTAGCCATTCCTTTTCTATTATGTCCACCCAGCATTACGTAACAGCATGTAAATGCAGGATTGTCTCCCTGTTTTTATATATAAATATATAGTGTAAAAGAAAATTGCTATAAACCAGCAGCAGTGGACTCTAAACTGACTTAGAAATCCATGCCCAGTAGAGAAGTAAGGCTGAAACAATGAGACTGGGATAAACAGCAGGAAAGAAGCTCAGCTAGAAAGCCTAGATGAAAACAATTTTTAGTATAGAGTCTAATCTGGTGTGGTACAGCTTTTCTGTATGTGAGAATGCTAGAGGGTATTATATATAGTTCCTCTTCAGTAAATAACTGGCAGGTCTTTGATACCACCAGCCAAATTAGAGACCACCTAATACAGAACCAACTGAGAAGCGTTGTATGAACAGCCTGGTCGTATATGCTGGATAGTTACAAAATAAGCCTAAGAAACATTTTTAGATCATTTTTCCCACACAACAGCTTAAACAATTTTATGGGATCTCAGTACTGTTAAAATAAAAGTATTAAATACGCAGTTTTCCACAGTGAAATCTGTGATGTATAAAAGACCTCGGTACTATATTAGTATCACTCATTTCAGATTCACTGCAGCAGCATTTGCTCAAACACAGCCAAAAAAAAAAAAAAAAGAAATAACAGAAACATCAGTTTGAAATGTTGTTCAGATTGTCTTCAAATAGCAAAATAAAGCTACAGAAGTCTGTCTCTCACCATATTACTAAAGGTCCTGGAAACTGTGTTAAGCTCACTGTTGCAGAACTGCAAAATCCCACTTTATTTCAAGGCACATCCTCACTTCTGGAAGCCTATAACATTAAAATAAGCAATGATTATTTAGAAGGCTGGATCCTTTCCTCTTTACTAATCCCCCCCACAAAAAAAGAAGGATCTTAATATAAGAGCACAGTAGTATTTTTAAAACCTCATGAAAAAGTATAGGTTCTACAACAGGAGAGACAGAAAGCACAAACCTGGGTGGGTATCAGGAGTGGAATGAGAAACTTCAGCAAGTTGAATTGATTTCTGGAATGCAGTCCCCTTACAACTTGAATGAGAGGAAAAGAAGCGTATTGAAAACTGAAGCATGCCTACGCCCTTTCCTTCACATGCTTCCATCTGAAATGCACTGAAAAGTAGCCAGGTACCCTAGATAAAGCTGCAGAGAACTAAGAGGACAGAGGCAAAAGGATAACACAATAAAAAGGTTTGTGGTGAAGTAGAAATAAAAGGAAGGACCCTACGGGCCTTCCATGGTAACCAACCAACAGCTATGCAGTTCAGTTAATAAAAGCTATGGGTATTCAGTGTTCCTCACTCCTCTGTACTTCCAAAGAGATGTACATTCTCCAGTATCAGTTTAAAAATAAGCAAACAAACACCTCATATTAAAACAATGACTGTATAAATAAATCTCACAGTTGTCCACTGTTCCAAGAACAACACAGGAAAAGCATGCTATGAGTATTGGAAAAGGAAACAACGATATTAGGAAAAACTCTCTCATTAGGAGAGTAGTAAACCTCTGGAACAGGTTACCCACAGAGGTTTTGGACTCTCCATCCTTGGAGGTTTTTAAGACCTGGGTAGCCTTGCCTGAGATGAGCTACTTGGGAATGGTCCTGCTTTGAGCATGGGGTGGGACTACATCAGGGGTGTCCAACCTTTTTGAATGTGGGGCCAGATCATGAACTTTTTATCACCCAGTGGGCCGGCAAGCCATATTCAAAGGCCTCACAAGAAGTGGTATCACATCAGGAAGTGATGTCATGTGACCTTTGACACTAATGAAGTTGCAGGAAGCGACAATGAAATGAGTCTAACCAGTTCAAAACTCTCCCTCTATAGCATCCACTTCTGCCACTGGTCGGGACAGGATACTGAGCTAGATGGACCATTGGGCTGACCAAGCATGGAACTTTTCATGCTTTTATGTTCTTTGGCTGAGCTTCCAAACTATGGCTGAGATTAGCAAGAAGGGATAGATAGGCATGTTACAAAGTTGTCATAAAAGATTTGGAGCCCCCTAAATCCCATTCATTTTAATGGAAGTTGGCCTTTTGACTCAGCTTTGAAAATCTCAGTCCAAGGTGCCAACCAAATAAGTCAAAATATATTTTGCACTTCTATGCAGTGCATCTATGTGGGGCTCTCCAAGCATTTTACAAACATTAAATGAACCTCAGGATATCCCTGTTTTTCAGAAGAAATGTGGTGAGGACATTCTGGGAGTATCTCTCACTCTGTGTGTGATTTGCTTCTACTATCCTTGGACCACTCTAGAAGGGCCCTCACTGTCTCATTTCCAGTTCAGAGCAGGTAAAGTGTAAGTTGGTAGGAAGGGCTTATTTTTTGGCAGCAGGTTTGAGTGGCTTGAAGCTAGTGAAGGTGTACCCACAATTAGCCACTGACCAGAGTGGGAACACAGCTGTCCTCACTTATTAACATGGCTCCAAGGCCCTGCACTGTCTCTGCCTACATGTTGCTTTCATGTCCTCTTGCTTTCCTAAATCTCATGAGACTAGAGGATTTCCATCATGCCTATTGGATTGCCATCACCAGATAGCTGTCCTGGTTCTAAGGTTGTGCTTCTGACTTTCATGGCCTCTTTTAGGGTGCACACTTAGAACTCTGGCTTTTCCTTTGTGCCCATCTTGCTGAATTGTGATTATTCCCACGGGGCATGAATTTTGTTCAGTGGCTATGATTCTGCTCTCTCATACAGAAGCAATGACTCTCACAATGTGTGGCGTATTTTAGTAGGATAAAAACATTTTGAAAGCCACACAGAAAGCAATAAGCCATCTTTACTCACATGAGCTTACCAGGTATCAGCCATCTGCTACTTGGGTTCCTGGCAGGTACAGACACAAGTTTATTAGCACATTGTTCCAGAATCAATCTCTGTGCCATAGCCTACATCAGGTCTCAGATCTAGGGAGCCTGACCCCTCCCCAGCCATAGGCTTGTCATGCTATACCAATCTGCTGGCCGGTGCAGACCCCACCCGGCTCCTCCCATTCCCAGCAGCATGTAGGAAGCCAGCGTCAGCTACATTGCCACTTTTCCTGGCCGGTGCCGACCCAGCTAGGTCCATCCCATTCAGAGCAGCATGCGGCTGAAGCCAGCTTCCCATGAGCTGCTGGGGATGGGAGGAATCTGGCAGGGTCTTCACCGGCCAGCGAAGCAATGGTAGAGCCGTGTGCCACTTGGGATGGGACAAGCCTGGCTGGAGCAGCAGGGGCTGAGCTGCATTTTCCCCCTACCTGTGCTGGTCAGTCCCGAGCGGCACACGGTTCCACCATCACTTTTGCTGGCCAGTGCCAACACAACTGGGCTCCTCCCGTCCCCAGCAGCATGTGGGAATCTGGCTTCAGCTGCATGCTGGTCCGGATGGGACAGACCCGCCTGGGTCAGCACCAGCCAGCAGAAACGACGGCAGAGTCTTGTGCTGCTCGGGACTGACCAGCACAGGTAGGGGGAAAGTGCATCTGAGCCCCTGCTGCTCCAGCTGGACTCATCCCATTCCAAGTGGCACGCAGCTACTCCTCTTCCTACACGCACCGTGTCGGCAACATCAAGCTGATGCAGTGCATGTGGGAACCTTGTCCCTTCCCCAGCCCTTCAGCAGCCTTTAGGAATCTGCTGAGGGGCTGGGGGAGGGACAAGGGGTGGGAATGAAAGTAAACATTCATTTCCTGTCGCAGCATCTTGGGCCTCAGAAAATGGCTTGGCGGGCCGCATAGCGGCCTGTGGGCCATACGTTGGACAAGCCTGCACTAGATGACCTCCTGAGATCCCTTCTAACCCTAATTTTCTATGATTCTATACATTGGTGATCAATGAAGTGTAGGGCATTGACCTCCTGTTTTCAACCCTGGAATGTATCATGTCTTCTGCAGGAGCTAAAACAGCAATTACAAAATAATCAGCGATATGCAGGAGCTCAAAAGCTAACAAGGTATTGGTCTCAAATGTTTCTTTATTACCTTATCTCTGTTCTTGCTGATGCTGCTTAGATAATAGGCAGGCCTGGAGTCTGCCCCTCTGGAATAAAACCTTTTTTAGGGACCAAAAAGGGTGATAACCATAGAAGTCCAGCACTAACAGCTCATTGAACCCATTTCTGGAAAATTAATGGTGAGACTGGCAGATCTGATGACCCTTAGAAGGTCTGAACTTTACAAGCTGTTAAGAATTCTTATTGATGCAACTGTAACCAAACCAAGCTGGAAAAAAGAGCTAGTTCCTTTTCTCTGACTAGCCGGCATGAACAGCACATGCCCCCAGCAGCTGGGGCGGCACAGTGATGACAGGAGTGAGTCGGCTACAGGAGCCTGGCAGCAGTAAGCAGGGGAGCTCCTACAGCCGCTGCCAGCACTGTTGGCGGGGGGGAGGGGATGTTGACCAAGTCCAAGGGGCGGCAACCACCCACAGCTGCCGCCAGCAGCAGCAGCAGCCTTTTTGCAGGCAGTGCACCGCCACGTTCAGGGGGTCCACATGAACCTGCGTGAACCCCCTACACATCGTCCCTGCTAGCCAGTGCTCAACCCTCTTTTACAATTACCAGACACAATGATGAAAGACATCAAAAACACCCTACCTCACCACTGGTAGAGCAGGGGAATGAAGGCATGTCAGTGTCCATGCATTGCAAGGGCAGGAAATGGTTGTTAAATGAGGCTCAAGGGATCCAATAAAAAGGACCACCTTCCTCCCCCACACTGACCCCAGAGGAAGGCTAAAACTCACACACAGTCCCTGCCAATCTGGCCATCGGGTAAAATTCATTACATCCCAAATGTGGCAATTGGTCTGACACTGAGTGGTAGAGCAAAACCATCTAGCAAGAAACCTCTGGGTTAAGTCCAACATGAGTATCAGCATGCAGTCAATACCTAATGCTTTTAAGGTGAAAAAACAGGACACATTTAGCAACAGGAGGGAAAAATTTCCTTCCCAGTCCAAAAGAAAAGTGGGATAACCAGATACGCTCCCCTCTGCTCCACAAACACAACACCATGAATCACACCTGAGAGGAGAACCCTTGCTATTATTCTATTCCCACCCAGTTCAGTTAATCTTAAACAGCTGGTTGTGAAGCCCTAATTCATTCTCCTACTCCCGAGCATCGCTTTCCCCTATTTTCACCTGCTCTAAGGTACAGAGCTTTTCTCATGATCTCTGAGCAATACATGTGTGGAGTTTTTCTAGGCTTCCAACTGTTGTTCCTCACAGCACGCTCCAGACATTGCTACTCCTAGATGGTCCCTGACCCATGCTTGTCCAGCTTCTTCTTGAAAACCTCCAAGCAATCTATCCTGCCTCAATGTTCTAACAATAGAATCTCAGGAAAGGAGCCCTGAAAGAGACCCAGTAGTCCAGCCCCCTGCTCAAGGTAGGATCATCCCTGACTAAATCATCCCAGCCAAATGTCACTCCAACCCACTCTTGAAAATTTCCAGTGATGGAGATTCCATTATTTCTCTAGGTAACTTGTTCCAATGCTTGACCAGTCTCATAGTCAGAAAGTTCCTCCTAATCTTCAACCTAAATTTCCCCTGCTGCAAATTAAAGCCATTGCTCCTAGCCACAAAGAAAAGTACATATCCACCTTCTCTGTAATTGCCTTTCAGATATTTGAAAATTGTTACCAAATCCCCCCTCAATCTTCTCTTTGCCGGACTAAATAACCTCTAGTTCTTTCAACCCTTCCCGATAAATCTTGCTTCCCAAACCACTATTCATTTTTGTTGCTCTGCACCAAACTCTTCCCAATCTGTCCACATCCTTCTTGAAGCGTGGGGTCCAAAACTAAATATGGTACTCCAAGCGAGGTCACACCAGTGGCAAATAGAGTGGAAAAATAATTCCCTTGATTTACAAGTGACTTTTCAGTTAATACAAACTAGTATGCCATTGGCTTTTTTTGAAACAAGAGCACACTGGCTCATACTCAGCTTAGGGTCCACTGTAACCCCAATGTCCTTTGTGTGCTGGGGATGTGTGCCTCAAAACATATGCCTGAACATGTACTTTAGTGTAGGGCACGTTGTGCCACTTGCGGCAAACTGACCCTGCCCAGCTCCTCCTGGATCTGCATCAAGGGGGTGCTGAAGGTTGAGGCTGACCTGTGGGCTGGGACCTGTGCTGGCCCCAGCAGTATAAAAAGCTGCCCTGGTGAGTACCTCAGAGCAACTTGCTTTCAGGAGCTTCTGAGGGCCAACCAGTTGACATATAGGGTCACCAGCCCCCTGTGCCAGCTGGACTGCCACAGTACTCCAACCTAGAGTGGACCCTGAACCCTCTACCCACTGCAGCAGTCTGGCAGTGGGGGATGTTGCCTGGCTGTGACCTGTTGCCACCTATGACAGCATCTGGCCCCTTGGACCTGCAGCCCCATGCCTGCATGCCTACCAGACCTGGATGGGGACTACACGGTCACCTGGGCTGTAGCATGGGCACTGTAGCAGAGCCATCTACACTTCTGGACCAGCTACCAGAGGGCTGTGGCTGCATAGTTGGCCTTTGTGCGGCACTGCTGCCATGTGTGCCCTTGCCCTGCCATCTGAGCAACTATTTCCTGGAAGATGTGCTCATTGTGGTGGTCCACTTTGAACTGTCAAAGCAGGTCCTCTTGGTTCCAAATGGACCTCATTTGCCCTCCACCTGAGCCCCCAGTGCCAGCCCTGGGCAGGCCCCTCTGCCTGGGTCCTGCCACTTGCCTCACTAGCAGGAATCCTAGTGTTTGCTGTTTAAAAACTGCAAATTCTCTGGGGAAAAAAAAATCGCAAATTCACTCTTTAAAATACCCCCAAATCCATGTTCTTCCATGGATAAAACAAAATGTCACGAGAGAGAGAGAGAAAGAGAGATCAGTTGGGTAATGTTTTATTGATGTATTTAAAAATTTAAAGTGATTGGGAAGCCTACCAGTGCCTCTATCATCCAGTTCTAAATATCTATATGCTTTGGTGTTTGCTTTTGGTTTTTTCTTCCTCAAAATAAATCAGAGCTCCCCCTAACTATGATGTGGGGACAGCTGCCCCTGCCAGAAGCTCCCATCCCATCTAGCAGTTGGGCGGGCACACAGGGTACGAGATCTGAGGGGGCTGTAGGGTTTGCAGGAGCTGGGTGGGAAGAGGTATGGGGGGTTCTTGGGTGGTTGTGTGGAGGGTGTGTGGGGTTGGTAGGGCCTGCAGGTGGGTTTGTGGAGGGACTATCACATGCCTCCCTCCCCCACCTGCCCCCTGTGGTGCTGGCAACAGCAGCCAACTGGGCCATGGCCCGGCTGCAGGTACAGCCCCGCAACAGTGCACAGCTGCCTTACCTGGGATCTGTACATGCACAACAGACCCAACCCAACTCGGCTCACCCTATTAATCCATGGCTTTGGACAGGACCAAGACAGTTCCTGCCACCACTGATGGCTCCTGTCCAAAGCCATGTGTTAGTGGGGTGGGCCGGACCGGGTCAGGTCCATTACACACGTACAGACCCCAAATGAGGCAGCGCTGCACCGCCGCAGGCCTGTGCCTGCAGCCAGGCTGTGGGGCGAAGCAGGTGTGCGGCAGCCCCCCTCAAGCCCCCTCCACAAGCTCCATACACACAAACCGACCGATAAATCCCATACACACACCCACACTACCCCCGCCACTCCCCCACACACGCCACATTGCCCCCCATCTCTGCTTAGCTGGGACAGCACCTGGGTCCGGGTCACACTGCAGCCTTGCCCCATGCCTGTTTGCCCCAACAGGAGCGTGCATTTGCGCATACAATTATTCCATCCCAAGCACAGTACTTTGCACTTGTCCTTGTTGAATCTCATCTGATTGATTGTGGATTTCTCAAGACTATTTGGATCATTCTGGATTCTAGGCCTACCACTGGTGGGTCTGCAACTTCACCCAACTTGGTGTTGTCTGCAAATTTGCTAAGCATGCACTTGATGCTATCATCCAAATCATTAATGAAGGTATTAAGCCAGGGATGGGCAATTAATTCAGGTGGAAGGCCACTTACTGAGTGTTAGCAAGCCATCAAGGGCCACATGACAGGCAGCCAGGGGCAGCTAAATATTAACTTACTACATTTTTAGGGGCCAGATAAATCCCATGTACACACCCACACTACCCCAGATAGAATGGCCTGGTGGGCTGCATCTGGCCCACAGGCCGCATTTTGCCCACCCCTGTATTAAGCAATACCAGATTCAGAACAAACCCCTGGGGAATCCCACTTGATATATCCTCCCAACTATACATTTGAGCCATTGTTAAGCACTGCTTGAGCAGGAAGAACCAACCAGTTATGTATCCAGTTATGTAGGGCTCTGCGAAGCTTCAGTAGCTGATCAATTCAGAGAAGATTCGGCCCGAATCTCCAAATCCGAATTGAATCAGGAACTCAATTAAAAGCTCTGAATCAATTCAAAGCACCTATCACCTGGACAAGGGAGAAGAGATTGATGTCATATATCTTGACTTCAAAAAAGCCTTCAGTCTGGTATCCCATGATCACCTCTTGGTGAAACTGGCCAATTGTGGCCTTGGGTCCACCACGATCCGCTGGCTGGGGAATTGGCTCCGTGGTTAGACCCAGAGGGTAGTAATTGATGGAAGTCACTCATCATGGTGCCCTGTGACCAGTGGGGTCCCCCAAGGCTCTGTCCTTGGACCCATATTGTTCAACATCTTCATTAATGATGTGGACAATGGAGTCAGAAGCGGACTGGCCAAGTCTGCTGATGACACCAAACTTTGGGGTACAGCATCCACATCAGAAGACAAGCGGGTGATCCAGGCTGACCTGGACAGGCTCAACAAATGGGCAGATGAGAACCTGATGGTGTTTAACACCAAAAAATGCAAGGTTCTCCACACTGGGAAGAAAAATCTGCAACATCCTTATAGGCTTAGCAGTGCTACGCTGGCTAGCACTACAAAAGAAAGAGACTTGCCAGACCAAGCAATGCCCACAAGTACAGCCCAGCCTAGACTGACAAGCGGAACATATACACATGTAAGCAACAGGCCAGGGTAATGCTGAAAGTAAGGGGCCAGTGCACACATCCACAGGAGGCCTCAAATGCCTCTACACAAATGCCCATAGTATGGGAAACAAGCAGGAGGAACTCGCCCTCCTGCTGGCTGACACCAACCCAGACATAGTGGGGATCACTGAAACATGGCGGGACTCTACACATGACTGGGCGGTTAATGTCAAGGGCTATAGGCTGTACAGGACAGGGAGGAAAGGTGGGGGCATACCACTCTACATTAAGGAGGAATACACATCCTCATCAATTAATAAAGAATCAGAGGAAGGGAACGCTGAAGTGCTTTGGGTTAGATTACAGGGCAGTCGAGGGGAAAGAGACTTAACAGTGGGGGTCTACCACAGACCTCCCAACCAAGGGGAAGAGCTCAACCAAAAATTCTTAGGTCAGCTCACGAAGGTAGTGAAGTCTAAGGATGTGGTAGTCATGGGGGACCTGAGCTTCCTGGACATCTGCTGGGAAGAGCAGTCAGCCAGGTCTGAACGCTCATGTAGCTTCCTATCCCAAATGCAGGACCTCCATCTAACCCAGGAGGTGCACAGCCCCACCAGGGGAGATGCCTTGTTGGACCTGGTGCTGGACACAGGAGATGACCTGGTGAGCAGGCTGCGGGTGCTCGACCACCTGGGCGACAGTGATCATCGCCTGCTGGAATTCCCCATCCAGCGCAAGGTGACATAGGCCTGCAGCAAGGCAGCAGCCCTAGATTTCAGGAGGGCAAACTTCAATGAGCTAAGGAGAATAGTCAGGGATGCACTGAGGTCCCAGAGGGGAGGGGAGCCAGGTGTCCAAGGAGAGTGGTCGCTCCTCAAGGAGACGATCTTCCAAGCCCAAAGAGAGGTAATCCCAATGAGGGTCAAAGGGAGCAGGAGGGCACACAAGCCCCCATGGCTCACCAAAAGCATCCAGGAATGTCTCCTAGCTAAAAGGGAGGCATACACCCAGTGGAAAAGAGGGGACATCACCAGAGATGACAATACTGCAGTTGCTCGGGGATGTAGGGGGGCAGTCAGGAAGGCCAAGGCAGAGATGGAACTAGGACTAGCTTCCCAGATTAAGGACAATAAGTCCTTCTTTAAATACATAGGGGGTACAAAGAAGGTTCCAGGTAATGTGGGGCCCCTGCAGGACATGTTAGGAAATTTAGTCGTCACACCAGATAAAACCAACATATTTAACGATTTCTTTGCCTCCATTTCCTAAGCAGGGACCGGAACAGCCACCCCCCGCTGGGCCCCCCTCAGGCCCCAGGGGAGGCACACCTGGGCCAAGGGTTAGTGAGGAACTAGTTAGGGAGCTTCTGGAGGGACTGGACGTATTCAAGTCAGCCGGTCTGGACAATATCCACCCTAGAGTACTAAAGGAATTGGCTGAGGTCATTGCAGGAAGAGGGCCAATTTGGTTCCCATCTTCAAAAAGGGGAAGAAGGAGGACCCGGGAAACTATAGACCAGTTAGTCTTACTTCAATCCTAGGCAAGCTGTTCGAAAAAATTATGCTGGCACACATCCATGAGGGGCCAGCAGGGGATTCCATGCTTAGGGGCAACCAACATGGGTTCATCAGTGGCAGGTCCTGTCAGACCAACCTGGTGGCCTTTTACGATCAGATCACCAAATCACTAGACGCAGGGGTAGCAGTGGACATAGTCTTCCTGGACTTTCGGAAGGCCTTCAACACTGTCTATCACCCCGCTCTCATTAAGAAACTGGGGGACTGTGGTGTTGACACCCACACAGTCAATTGGATTGCCAACTGGCTGGAGGGCCGCACCCAGAGAGTGGTGGTGGATGGGTCATTTTCAGCCTGGAGGGATGTGGGCAGTGGGGTTCCGCAGGGCTCCGTCCTCGGGCCCGCACTGTTCAACATTTTCATCAGTGACTTGGACGAGGGAGTAAAAAGCACCCTGTTCAAATTTGCTGATGACACTAAGATGTGCAGGGGATGTGGGCACGCTAGAAGGGAGCAGTGGGCTACAGTCAGACCTAGACAGGTTACAAGGGTGGGCGGATGAGAACAGGATGGGATTCAACACTGACAAGTGCAAAGTGATGCACCAGAGGAGCCATGGGAGAAGCCCTCATGGCTGCCCCATCCTCTGCATGGCCCCAGCCTCCCGGTACTTTAAAAAAAAGCCCCGTACTCACTGGCTCTGGCAGCAGTGATTGGGGCCTTTGGGCACAGGTGCAGCCCAGTAGTGCTCTGCCCCAGCAGCCCCAGCTCCCAGACAGTGTGCGGCACCCTGCCAAGCCACACTGCACCTGCATGATGCAACAACTGCCGCATGGGTGCCAAGTGGGGGGATGATCCCCACTGCCCCCCACTGCATGGGAGTGCTCTGCCATGAGTGCCTAGAGGTCCCAATCACTGCTCCTTCATCCAGTGAGTTTGGAGCTTTTTTTTTTTTTTAAATTGCCGGGATACTATCACTAAGCAGGGCAGCCATCAGGGGTGGGGAAATTGGGGAGCGGGGGGTGTGCAGGGTGGCTCTGCCACGTAGCCCCAGGGCACAGCCACTACTGCCGATGAGTCCAGGGTTGGGGGGGGCCATTGATTTCTGGACTGCTGGGGCTGGGTGGGGGGCCATCAGGGGTGGGGATGATCAGGAAGCAGGGGCTGCATGGTGGAGGACTCTGCCAGAAGGCCCCACAGCCCCCACAGTCCCTGCTACAGCTGGTGAGTGCTGGGAGGATGGGGCCAGACGGGGGATGGGGCCAGGCAGGGCAGCCATGAGGTCTTCTTCCACGGCTCCCCCAACCTGGGAAGAGGCAGGCACAGCCAGAGGAGCTGCGGGAAAACCTGTAGCCACCCAGCTGTGCCTGGCTCTCTCCAGCCAATATGAATCACCGAAATCAGCGCTGACTCTTCCAAAGCTGATTCGGCCGAATCAATTCAAGACAGTGGTCTAAATCTCTGAATCAAATCACTGTCCTTCAAATCAGCCAAATCCGAATCAAATACTTCCCTATTCACGCAGGCCTAGTATCCACCATACAGTACTTACATGTAGTCTGTATTTGTGCCAAAAGCCAAAAGCTACATAACATCCAAGTTACATCATCATCCACTGCTCTCCCCCATCCACAGAGCCTTTCACTTTCTCATGAAAGAAAATCAGCTTGGTCAGCCATGAATTGGTCTTGATGAATCCATGTTGACTGTTCCTGATCACCTTGTTCTCCTCTTGGTGCTTCACAGTGAATTCCTTGAGGACTTGCTCCATGACCTTTCCAAGTATTGAGGTTAGGCTGACTGATCTATAGTTCCCCAAATCCTCCTTCTTTTGTTTATTCAAAATGGGCACAGTGGACATTTATAGGCATGCTCCGGGGGAGGGGGAGGTGCTTTAATTAGTGCAGCTCTGAAAGTTGTGCTACTTAAAGTACCCAGAGCGTCACATGTATCAGCATCCCCATGCTGAAAAAAGGCAGTGGGAGAACTTTAACTAAAGCTTGAATAAGCTTTAATTAAAGCACCCCTACCGCCATTTTTCAGTGCAAGGACACTGATATGCATGACGCTGGAATCTGCTGGAGCGCGGTAATTATCACACTCCAGCAGACTTGATTAAATTGAGTCTGTTCCAGTGCACTATAGTTACAGTGTATTGGAGCAGCCTTGCTACACATGTATATGAGCCTTCTATTTGCCCTTTTCCAGTCATCTAGAACCTCACCTGACTGCCATGAATTCTCCAAATTACCTCAGCCAATCCCTTCAGTACCCTAGGGGGTATCCCAACCAGCCCTGGCAACTTGAAAGTATCTAGCTTCTCTCAGTAATTCCAACCTGTTTTCCCATTACTCTAGACCAGGGCTTGTCAACCAGGGATAGGGAGCATGTGCGGCTGCCACTCTGCATCTAGCCCCACCCCACCCCTGCTCAATGTCCGGCCACATGCCATGCCCCCCTGCCCTCCCAGCTCAGTGGCCAAGGGTACGCTGCTTTGCATCCGGCCACCTCGGGATACAATTGTCAAAAAAGGTTGAAAACTCCTGCTCTAAACTGTTTGTCTCCTTCCCTATCTTTAATGCCAAGTGCACTCATCCTCTGGTAGCTTCCCCTATTTGTGAAAATTAAAATTAAAAAAAAAAAATTTAAATACCTCAGCATCTTCTACATCATCCATAACTAGATTGCCTTTACTTTCTTGTCAGTGGCCTATGGATTCTCTGAGCTTTCTCTTTTGACATTCTTGTAGAATCCCTTTTTATTGCCTTTTATGTCCCTAGCTAGGTGCATCTTCAATTGTGCCTTGGCCTCCCTCATTTTCTCCCTGCATGTCCACGTAGTACTCTTATATTTTTCCCTATTACTATGATCAAGTTTCTACTTTGTATATGATTCCTTTTTGTGTTTCAACTCATTGAGGAGATTGCTGTCTAACCAGGCTGGTCTCCTGTTGCATTTCCCATTTTTCTGTCACTAGAAAGAAGTTTTTCCTGATATCCAATCTAAGCCTACTTGACTGCAATTTCAAGCCATTGATATGTAATGCTTCGCTCCACACCAAGGGAGAAAAGCTGTTTTCCCTTTTCTTCATGACAGCCCTTCAAATAGTTGAAAACTGCTCAAATATACCCCTTCTTAATCATGTTTTCTGAAAGCTAACCATGCTTAGTTCTCTCAGCCTCTCTTCATATAGCCTTTGTTCCAACACCTTTATCATATTTGTCTCCCACTTCTGGATCCCCTCTGGACCTGTAGGATCTTGTATGTCTGCACTGGACTTCATTCTTTTGGTTCTAGCCCCACTTTCCAGTTCACCAAGCAGGCTACCCATCCCTAGGGGGGCCCCACAGAGCTGGGTGGAGCAGCGACTCTGCACTGCTGCCGGCTTCACATCCAGCTGCTCAGCACCCCACCCACCCCAGTGCCGAATCTGCTGCCAGCATCCTCATATCCAGGGGTGAAGCCCCACACAGGCTGATGTGCCCTGGGCCCCACACCCTGCTTGGGTCGTCTCTGTCGACAAGATCTTTCTGAATTCTACTTCTGTTATCCACTGCATTTACAGCCCTTCCTGGTTTTGGTCTCATCTGCAGATTTGCTCAGAAAGCTCTCATTTCCAGTATCCAAATCATTAATAAACACATTGAATAACACTGGATCCCGGACAGACACCAATGGGACTCCACTTGAAACCTCCTGTCATTCTGATATTGATCCATTTATAATTATCCTTTGCTTGCAGCTATTAAACAAGTTGTCTACCACTTTGTAGAAGTTTTGTCTAGCCCACATTTCTCCAATTTATTTATGAGAAGGTCATGTGGGATTTTATCAAATGCTGTCCATTGATAAGCCACCTGACTTAAAAAATTCTAATTATATGACAAAAATGGTACTTTAAATCACCCAAACTTGTCATCTTATCAAAAGCAATTAACTCCTTCATTTAATAAGAGCCACACAACCATACTGACTGACACTCAGTGTCCTCAGATTCATATACTTTAACTAGCAAATTGCCCGTCAGGAATGACGGGGGAAGGAGAGTCAGTAGGGATCTCATCACGTGGCCTAGGATCTACATTAAACAGGAGGGATGGCAAGACAGAACCTTGGAAGACCCCACAGGAAAGGTCTCAAGCAAAGGACAAACACTTGCACATCATCACACAGGGGTCAGCAACATTTTTGGGCAGAGTGCTAAAAATATCAGCACCTTTGACTTGTAAGATGTTGATGTGCCAAGGCAGACAGCAGGGGAGCCACAAGGGGCTCAGTCCTTGTTGTGGCAGCACATCCTCTGCCCCTTCCTCACCATCTGCCCAAGGTGCATGTGCCAAGCAAAATGCTTGTGTGCCATGCTCTGGCACCCTTACCAGGGTTGCCTAGCCCTGCTCTAGGACTTCCCTGCTAGGAAAGTGTGGAACCTGTTAAGAACAGTGCCACAATGTGGAACCTGTTAAGAACAGGCTGACATCAGATCACAGATTTTTCATAGTTTCCTAGTAGCCAGGGTCAGGAGGGACCTGAACAGATCATCTAGCCTGACCCCCTACCCCCAGGAATGAATGCTGGGCTCACAAGACCCCAGACAGGTGATCGTCCAACCTCCTCTTGAATTTGCCCAAGGTAGGGGCGAGGACCACTTCCCTGGGAAGCTGGTTCCAGATTTTGGCCACCCTAACTGTAAAATATTGCCTTCTGATCTCTAACCTAAACCTATTCTCCATCAGCTTATTACCATTGTTCCTCATCACCCCAGGTGGTGGTGGGGAGAAAAGGGCTCTACCTATTTACTGTTGATCTCCCCTGATAAGTTGTAGGCAGCTCACCAGGTCCCCCCTCAGCCTCCTCTCGCTGAGGCTGAACAGGTTCAGGTCCCTCAGTCTCTCCTCATAGAGCCTGTCCTGCTGCCCTCTCACCAAGTGGGTGGCCCTCCTCTGAACCCTCTCCAGGCTTGTCACATCTCTCTCGAAGTGCGGCGCCCAGTACTGGACACCATACTCCAACTGCGGCCTGACCAAAATTGCATAGAGGGGGAGTATCACCTCTCTGGACTGGCTTGAGATGCATCTTTGGATGTATGACAAGGTATGGCTGGCTTTGCTGGCTGCGGTCTGGCATTGGCAGCTCATGTTCATCTTGGAGTCAATAATAACTCCAAGATCTCGTTCTGCCTCTGTGCTTTCAAGAGCGGAACTCCCCAGCCTGTATGTATGCTGTGGATTCCTTCTCCCAAGGTGCAGCACCCTGCATTTATTTATGTTGAACCCCATCCTATTCTCATCTGCCCACTTTTGTAGTCTGTCTAAATCTATTTGCAGCCTTTCTCTCTCCCTTCAAGTGTGTCCACCTCGCCCCACATCTTAGTGTCACCAACAAACTTGGACAGCATGCTTTCCACCCCCTCATTCAAATTGCTAATGAAGATGTTAAACAGTCTGGGCCCAAAGACCAAGCCCTGGAGTACCCCACTACTCGCCTCTCGCCAGGTTGAGTACACCCCGTCCACCACTACTCTCTGGGTGTGCCCCATCAGCTAATTTTTTACCCATCCAACTGTGTAGGCATCAATGCCACAGTTGCTTTATTGATGAGGATGGGGTGAGAAACAGTGTCAATGGCCTTCTTAAAGTCTAGAAAGATTACGTTCATGGCAACACCATCATCCAAGGATTTAGTTACCTAGTCATAAAAGGCAATCAGGTTGATCAGGCAGGACCTGCCTTTAATGAACCCATGCTGATTGCCCCTGAGCATGATCTCCCCTGCTGGTCCCCCACAGATGTGCTTCTTGATGATTCTCTCCAAGATCTTCCCGAGCACCAAGGTGAGGCTTACAGACCTATAGTTATTTGGGTCCTCCTTCCTCCCTTTCTTGAAAATTAGGACCACATTAGCCAGTTTCCAATCCCCTGGCACCTGGCCAGATGAGCACAAATGCTCATTCAGCCAGGCAAAGGGCTCCCCGATGACCCCTGCCAGCTCCCTCAATGCCCTTGGGTGGAGGGCATCTGGACCTGCAGATTTAAAAATGTCTAGCCCTTCCAGAAGATCCCTAACTACATCTGCACTGACTGAGGGCCTGACAGAGCTATCCCTGAGACTGTCCCTACCTCTGGTAGGTGGGATGTCCTGGTCCCTGTTCAAGAAAACAGAGGCAAAGAAACTGTTAAAAATATCACCTTTCTTGTCTGGCATTTGCATCTTGCACAGTCCCTACATTGCCTGGTGCCCTCTTCTTGCTCCCAATGTACTTGAAAAAGGACTTTTTGTTGTCCTTAATCCTGGATACTAGCCTAAGTTCCATCTCTACCTTGGCCCTCCTAACAGCCCTCCTACACCCACGGGCCTCCTTGGTGATAGCTCCTCCTTTCCACTGGTTGTACGCCCCCCTTTTAGTCCTCAGGCATTGCTGAATGCCCTTGCTGAGCCAAGGGGGTTTCTGAGCACTCTTACCCCCCTTGCTTCTTGTCATCTTTTGGGCTGTTATCCTTGTGTTATCAACATCTCAAAGTCAACTGTATCAGAGGCTGCTGAAAGATCTAATAGGATCAAGAATAGGGGTGGGCAAAATACAGCCCAGCATCCAACAATTAATTGGATCCAGCCTGCAGCTGCCCCTGCAGTCCTCTGCATGGGGCCAAGCCCAGCCCAGAGCAGCCCACACCATGCTCAAGCCTCTGGCAGGACTGCTCCTGGTACAGCTGCTCCTCAGCTCCCCTTGCCTCCACCAACTGCTCTTCCTCATGCTCCTGCTGCATCAATCCAGGCTGGGAGGATGCTTCAGCCAACTGGCTGCTGCCCCAATGCACAGAACTCCAGCTCTGGTTCCCAATTGCCTTCCATCCACTCCACCTGCCTGGCGCAGGCAGCCAGAGTGGATAGAAGGCAGCCAGGAGCTAGAGTCCCACACACTGGGACAGGAGCTGCCCGGCTGAAGCTTCCTCACAGCTCAGAGAGCTGCAGCAGGAGCAGGAGAAGCTGCAGCTGGAAATGAGGGGAACGAGCAGCAGCCATACCAGGAGCAGCCCCACGAGAAGCTGTGCTCACTGGCTAAGGCCAGACCAGCAGGCATGGGCTGGAGCATGGCACGGGCTGCCCTGGACAGGGCTCAACCTCATGTAGAGCACTGTGAGGGCAGCCACAGACTGCGCCACCTGCTCAAGCTCTGTTGCACACACCCCCTGCCCTCTCCTCCCACCCCTCTCCCTGGATGGCTCCCAGGACCTAGTGCCCCCCCCCACACACACACACACACACACACATGCGCATGTCTTCCTCACTCCCACAACCCCACCCTGTGATTCCATCTCACTCCTAAACACCGCTCCCCACCCACGAGCAGCCCCATCCCACTTAGGGAGTTTTGATGAGTTATTGCAGGGTGTGGGGGTGCTGACCCAGCTTGCAGCAATTCAAACTCCCTATGTGGCCCCCAGACCCACATAATTGCCCCTGCCATGATCAAGAGGGTGTAATTTTCTCTGTCAAAGATCACTGACTACAGACATAGTCTCGGTACTGTATCCAAAAGGAAAGCCAGACTGATGGGGGCACAGTAATCTGACAGCATCCAGATGTGCAAGTGACTTTGCCTACAAAGTTAGTAGCAAACTCCTCCCAATGAACTGTAGATGATTCTGTTTCTAGGGGGAAAGAATTATTGTGGGTGATAACTAGACAGGTAGTCCAACAAAAGATATGATACACATAGCCACGTTTTGGGTATCAGTGTTATCACCTGTGAAGCTCAGGTAAGCATCAGGTAGATTGTAATGGAACATGAAGTCATAGTCTATGCTAAGTCCCTGGTATTCAGTGTCCAACAGGCTGATGAATTTCTGTTCCTATGCTTGTCTTGTAAGGGTATTGAGTAGATTTCCTTTGAGCACAAAAACAGTGAGATCAGACAACTTCTCTTTGAAAAATGTTCTACTACCTTTGTTCTACTTTGTCTGTCCTTAGTCTTTTTTCACCAGCCATTCATTCTGGTTCATAGTTTTTGTTTTGTTTTACCCACATAGAGAGGGACCTTGGAAGATTATTGGGTCCAGCTCCCTGCACCAACCAGGAAAGATAACTGGGGGTCAGGTGACCCCAGCAAGGTGATTGTCTAGTCTCCCCTTGAAGACTTCCAGGGTAGGTGATTGCTCCACCTCCAGAGGAAGCTTATTCGACAGTCTGGCCACATTGACTATGAAGTTTTTTTTAATGTTGAGCCTGACTTGATCTTCCAAGAATATGTGGCCATTACTTCTAGGTTTTCCCCTCAGGTGCCCTGGTGAATGATTGCTGACCAGGCCTTGAGATACTCCCCTAGTGTTACCAGGTCCCCTGTCAGCTTTCTTTTCCTCAGGTTAAAAAGTCCCAGATCCCTCAGCTTTACCTTGTATGGCTTGATACGCAAGACTCTGATCATATGGGTGGCTCTTCTTTGGACTCTCTCAAGCTTGTCCATGTCCTTGTTCAAGTGTGGTGTCCAGAAGTGGATGCAGTACTCCAGCTGTGGTCTCACCAGCACTGAGTAGAGTGGAAGATCACTTCCTTGGTTTTGCTGGAGCTGCATCGATTGATGAATGCCAGAGTATTATTTGCCCTACTGGCTACAGCATCGCACTGCCAGCTCATATTCATACTGTGGTCTATTATTACCCCCAGGTACCTTTCATTCGTGGTGCTAGTCAAGTTTTGTGCCACCAAGCCTGTAGGTGTGTTGAGGGTTGCTTGTCCTGAGGTGTAGCACTTTATATTTCGCAACGTTGAACTTCATCAGATTCCAATCCACCAAACTTGCTAGCCTTGCTAACTTGGTATCTGTAGCCCATCTTCAAGCGTGACCATGCTTCCCCATAACTTGGTGTCATCCGCGAGCTTGGCCAGTGAGTTCACCCCCACATCCAAATCATTAATAAAGATGTTGAAAAGTACTGGACCAAGCACCGACCCCTGTAGGACACCATTGCCCACTGCTCGCCACAATGACACAGATCCATTCACTACAACACTCTGGGTCCTATCCTGCAGCCAGTTTCTCACCCACCTGACTGTCTTGGAGTTAAGCTCACAATCCTCCAATTTTCAAGTGAGGACATCGTGGAATACTAGATCAAAGGCCTTTTGGAAGTCAAGGTATACAATATCAACCTGCTCTCTCATGTCCAGGTGGTAAGTTACCTGGTCACAGAAGATGATGAGGTTGGTAAGGAAAGACCTGCCAGCGATGAAGCCATGCTGGCTGTCATTCAGAATCTTATGTTCTGCAGGCTTATTGCAAATAGACTCCTTGATGAACTTTTCTAGGATTTTCCCTAGGATGGAAGTTAGGCTGATTATAGTTACCCAGGTCCTCCCTTCTGCCCTTCTTGTGGATAGGCACAATAATGGCCCTCTTCCAGTCCAGACTTCTCCGGAGAGCCACAAGTTGTGGAAGAGTTTTGCCAGGGGTTCTGCAATGACTTCAGTGGTCTCAGATGAAGATTATCCAGGCCCGCTGACTTATACATGTCTAGTTTTTTTAACTGGTCATACACCAAATCTATGGCAATAGCAGGAAGGCAATTATTCCTACCATGCTCATCCTGTATTATACCTGGCGTCATTTTCGCACTGGTCCAGCGAAAGACCGAGGCAAAATAGTCAATCAGGAGTTCAGCTTTCTCTTGGGTGCCAGTAACCAGCTCTCCTGAATTGTTGAGCAGTGGCCCCATGCTTCCATTTCTTTCCCTCCTGTTCCCTATATACCTAAAGAAGGACTTCTTGTTGTCTTTGATTCCCATTGCTAATCCAAGTTTGGTCACTGCTTTAGCCTTTATCTGTTCCCTGCAAATGTGAGTGTAACAGGGGGCTTTCCCGGGGCCAGTCAGAAGTTGGCCCACCCACCTGTTTCTAGGCTAACCGCCCACCTCTCTCACCTGCCACACCTTGTTGTTTAATAATTGGTGTCGTAATTAGGCGGGAGGCTGCACTTTGGAAGCCCTGCTCTCCTGGGCCTATGTATGCGGCTCCAATCACCCCTGTACTGCATGCTAAGCCTTGCAAATGACACACACACATACATATACACACACACACACACACACACACACAATGTTCCCTCACACCATGACTGGTGGTCCTGAGCCTCACAGGGACTCTCACTCCCTCCCTGGAGCAGCAAGTCACTGTGCTCTCTCTTGTTGTAATTTTTGACCTACACTCAGCATCCATGTGGTGGAGGACTTACTGGGGTCAGAACTCAGCCCTAACTCTCTGGCTGAGACCCCACACTCAGCCTCAGGCCCAGCTACAGTGTCAGGTGTCCAAAAACATACCTTGGCCTACTCCCCACACGTGGGGTTGCTACTATGTCCACTCTAGGGCCTCTACACCATGCCCCACCCTGGGGTCTTCTCATCATCTTCACACTCAACTACTCATGGGGCTGGCCCTTGCACTGCCCTTCAGGCTCACTCCCAGTTCAGCCCTACTCAACACACCCCAGGGACTGCCCTTCAGGACTACTCCCTGTTCAGCCCTACACAGCCCCCTTCATGCACAGCCCTTCAGACCTACTCCCATTCAACCCTACTGTGTGTGGGGCCACCTACGTCAGGCCCTTCACAACTGCCCTCTCTTGGGCTATGCAACGCCTCCCACTCTCTAAGGCCACACAACTATCCCCAACCAGGGGCTCCAGGGTCTTCCTCCCCTGCGGGCTCAGGTGGCCGCAGCTGTGCCTGGCCCCCACTCTTCTCTTGGGGTCTTCCACCTCCTAGGGTTCAGGTGACCATAGCCGTGCCTGGCCCTTGTACTCACCAAGTTGTGGGGGCTAGGGGTGTGGCGGGGCACTGGTTGTGCCTACCACTTTAAAGGCCTGGAGCTGGCAGCCGCCAAGTGCTCGATGAGGGCAGCCATTTTGGATCTGGGGCTGCCCATTTAAACAGAGCAGTTCTACTGCTTGGAGGCAGGTGACAACATCGTCTGGCCGCAGAGATGCTGGCGTCATCTGGAGGCAAGGGAGGAACTGTAGGGGATAGTAAGTAGGCTCCTGATCCTGGGTACGACCTAAAACTACACCCTGCTGGGAGTAGGTGGCCTGGTGGGGCTCTCAGTGGTGCAGGAGCCCCCAGGAAATGCCAGGCCAGTTACCATCCCGATGAAAGGCGGGTTGGGGCGCCTTAACTCCTAGCCCCCACAACCGGGTGGGTTACCCCTTGTTTGGAGGTCCTAGAAGGTGGTCCCCTGGAGAGAGAGAAAGGGCCATAGACTCAGGCCTGTCTGAATGTCCCCTGACTGGTCAATGCTGGGGCCAGGACCAGAAGGGTCAAAGGGCCAAGGGCTCACCGCAAGGAATGCCCAAGAGCTGCAGTCCTGGGGTTCCGACTGGCCTGGAGGTGGGCCAGGGCTAGTGAGCCAAAGGTCCCAGTGGGGGGACCACACCCAAAGGGGAAGCAGTTCAGAGAGCTATGCTGCGCAGTATGAAGGCAGATGAGACTGCCTGAGAAGAGGAATCCAGGCCGGGTTTGATTAGGAAGATTCTGGGGCCCAACGTGGGGGCCGGTGATAATGATAACATCAAGATGCCATCAGTGAGCGTTGGGCTGCAGTGTAGGGAAAGAAAGGAGCCGCAGATAGCGCCCCCTAGCATTGGGGCAGGAAATGGGCAGCCTCACTTTTAGTTACATCTCTTAATCAATGAACAACAAGGTGTGGCAGGTAAGAACGCGGGTGGTTAGCCCAGAAACAGGTGAGCGGGCAGAATAGAAAGCAGCCCCAAATAGGCCCCCTGTTAAAAGGGGTTATTAAGGCACCCCAACCTTCCTGTCACCAGGGTGGTAACTGGCCTGGCATTTCCTGGGTGCTCCCACACCACCATGAGCCTGGCAGGGTGCAGTTTTAGGTTATACCCAGAACCAAGAGCCTCCTAGCCATCCCCATAATCTCTTGCCCCTACCTCCACATGTTTCTGCTGCAGCTCAACCAGGTGATGTTTCTGCCTCGGCTGGCAGCAGCAAACTACAGCCTTTATATACCTGGTACTGAAAATGGCTGCTGCCATCAGGCACCTGCTAGCTGCCTGACTCTGCTCTTAAAGTGGAAGGCACCCAAAGGTGCACTACCACAGTGAGCCACCATGGAATGGGCCTGCCCAAGTTCTCATTGCTTATAAGCCTCTTTCTTCTTTCTTAAGAGGACTATGATTTCCCTGTTTAGCCAAGAGGGCTTCCCAGCCCTTCTGTTACCTTTTCTTCTGGGAATGGACTTCCTTCATACTTCAAGGATTATGTCCTTAAGAAACAACTACTCTTCAAGCACACCTTTTGCCTTTGGTCCCTGGTCCTCCAGCACTTCCCCTACTAGTGACCTAAGCTTATTGAAATGTGGGGACAATTTGTTCCTGATGACAGATTTACTCTTTCATCCTGTAGGTATGTTTTAGAACTTAAGGTCTCATAGGTAACATGACCCTCAAAACATCCCTATTAAAGAATGTCAACGTACAAAATCATTAAATGAAAACGTTTTCAGGAATGACATCACTAGCTAAAATAAGAATTTTATTGGACAGGCAAATAAGATTTATGGCTTTTCATTTTATGCATATTTTATGAAAATATTAAATATTCCATACCTGAATCAGTGAACATTTACAATATTTTGTAAACTACTCTAACTGTAAGCTCATTATTCAGGGAACAGCCCTATTCTCTTCTAATAGCTCCTGGTAAGTTGGTTACTCAACAGCACTTTGACTGCCACTACAGGCAACCACTGCTCCTAGAAGCCCAAACAAGACTGTTAATTGGGGAAATAATCTTTTCTTGTCCATAAAAGCATAGTAGTAAAACTAAAAAACTTCATTCAGCCAGCAAAAAAAGCAATGTTTGACGCAAAAATGACAATTTACACTTGACTTAAAAGTACAACACCAAGTGAAATCAGAAATCAATTGCTAAACAGCCTCTTCCCATCTTTAACCTGCAGAGAAGAAACAAAACTGGTGCAGGTTCCACTAAGCAGTTTGAAAAATCTTCAGTTACTTTTATAAAAACTTCAAATGGAGCCTTCTGGATGAAATTTTTTGGCAACAAACCTGAAAGTGCCTACACAAACAGCAGTGATAAATTAATCCAAAGATCTGCAACCCAATTATTGCCCATCCTCCAAATCCTGATTATCCTAGGTTTGAGAGTCTAAGAACACTGTATGCTAGGATAGCGGGGGTTGTGTGAGGGGCTCAGGACCACAATACACAGTCACAGGGCCCAGGCATGGAACAAGACAAAGATGTGGGCAGCCTGTCCAGTTGGCAGTGGCTCCCCACCATTGCATGTACTCCTAGGGGGAGCATGGTGGCATGTGTCCCCCACCAGATTTCTGCAAAGGGCGTGGACAGGTGCAGGCTGCCTGCCATGGGCTCAGGGATCCCTACCCTTCTGCCCCCACCCCCAGGGCCTCCACAGCCCAGCGGGTGGGACCCAGCATGACAGGGCAGAGTGGGGCAGGGAAGTTCAATGCCACCGCTCTGAGCCCCATGCTGCCATGGTGAGGCACCCCCTGCCTGCCTGGCAGCAGCAAAGGTGACAACACAGAGTTGTGCCCTTCACCGCTACTGGGTGGGCAGCAGTCACTTCACCATGGTGGTGCAGTGCTCCCAAGGGTGGCACGAGCCTCCCTGCCTGGCCCTGCTCTGCCCTTCCACACTGGGTCTGGCCCACTGAACCACAGAGGCACCAGCAGGATGGCAGCAAGGTGGGAAACCTAAGCTTGCAGTGGGCAGCCCCCCAAGCTCCACTCTGGCCATGCCGCCCATAGGGGAGAGGGAGCTGGGCTCTGTGCTCCACTCCACCACAGCAGCTGCTGCCTCCCATGGGCCGTAGCTGGGACTCAGGCACTGCTGTGGGGGGCAAGGGGCTGCAGACCCGGGTCTCTGGCCCCATAGCCCTGGCAGCTGGGGATGCCTCTTCAGCAAGACTGGGGAGGGGGAGGGGCTGTTGGTGTGGACTGAAGGCTACCAGCAGAGCCCAGCGGGCTGTTGTAGGGGAGTGAGGGGCAATGGAATGGGTAGGGCACCAGCATATCAGGGCTGCTCAGGGCCACAAAGCAGTGGCAGGGGACAGCTGCAGATGAACCTGTGTCCCAGTGAGCAAAGGGGGCAGGGTGGCTCTGATTTTCCATGATAAGTAAAAAAAAAAAAAACAAATGCCAAAATGTATAGGTATTTAGAATGTATTTTATTACAGCGATTGAGGCACTAGTACACTTCCAAATTGCTTTAGAATTGTAAATATATCAAGAAAACATTGTGTTCAACTGATACCCACACACAGAGTGGCATTTCATTTTAATCCAGATTGGGGGGGGGGTGTTAAATCAGAGATTTTGTTATTTTTAAACAGAGAAACCCAGGACCCCTGGTCATCTTGGATTGTTGGAACTCAGCTCTCCCAGGTATTCTAACCCAGCTTGCTCCTTGACCTTGCTCTGCCTACCATTTTGGCCCTGGCTTAGAATCTGACCCTCTGGCTGTGACCCTGACTACCATGAATTACTCAACAGACTGTCTCTGCCACAGTGAGTGATAGTATGTTCAGACCCCTACCTGGGCAAGGGAGGTGGCACCCATGGAATAGATCCTGAAGACCAGCCTCTGCCCTAGATTCCTCCAAGTGGGAGCTAACAGCCCTTCAGAAACAGCTAACCCAGTTGGAGCAGGTAAACTGTGCCCTGCAGGTCCAAGCCAGTCAATTAAACAGAGTACATGATGACCACCAGCATTTACAAGACAGCATATGGAGGCTGTAAACAAAGAATAACTCCCTCCAGGGACATTCACTGGACCTACAACCCGTGACCCCACTACCCCCATATTTGTTGGAGATCATCAGCATTTCTGGGGCTTTGGAATCAGTGCCACTTCATTTCTGACATACCCTTATATGTACAAAGCAATCAAGCCAAGATGGCCCAAGTTATCAGCCTATTAATGGGAGATGCCTTTGACTGGGCCTCCCCAGTGTTAGAGAACAGCTCGATAATGAAGAACTGAGTATGTGCTCATTATGGCTATGTCAAGACCATGTCAGGACTTATCAGACCTGTACAACAGAAATAGCTCTGAGGAAAGTCCACCAGAAGTCGGGCACAGCAACCTCCTATGCATCTCACATTCACTATTATCTGGCTCACACAGACTGGAATGAAGCTGCCTGGCTATGCCAACTGCAGTGGGGGTTTTCAGCAGTCAAGGATGAGTTGGCCCTTGGCAGAGGCACCCTCCAACCTAAATACCTTTATACAATTAATCATCCAAATTGACAACAGGCTAAGGAAAGGTTAGAAGGGGTTACCACTGGGGGGGGAGGGGGAGGCTGGAAACCCATGCCAACGCCTGCTCTGAGCCCATTCAGATGGATGGGAGTCATTGAAGGCTCACCCCTAAGGAGCAGGAATGGGACCACCACCACTACAGATGCTTCTACTGCAGTGAACTTAGGCATGCCATTGCCTCCTGTTCAACTCAAAGCCAAGGGGGTTCAGAAAATGCCAAGTCCCAAGCCAGCTGAGGGGAGAAGCCTTGGATCTGCTGCAATGCCCCTGCCTCAGTGTTTAGCAGGGCCCACTCACTGTCTTGTTCAGACCCTCAGCTACAACTGGTCATAAGGCTATATGCATCTCTCACCTTGACCGCCCCTGGAGCCGATCACTCTCCTTGACTCCAGGACTGCCAACTGTTTCATAAATGAGGAAACTGCTTGGAGACTGCACATTCCCTTATGCCTTTGGGCCACTTCAGACCTAATAGAAATCATTGATGGGTCCCTTACTCTTCTCCAGATCAGTACAACAGGAGACGGTCATTCTGGGGATAGACATCCAAGGGCAGTGGGAAGTACCAAACTTCAGGATAATGTTCCCCACATTTTCCCCTAATTCTGGGGATACCCTGGCTAATGCTATACAACTCCTTCATGTGGTGGAAGTCACAAGAGATCAGTTTCATTGCCAGTTACTGCCAGAGAAATTGCTGGAGGGTCTAGGAACCTATTGCTTGGGAGTCCCCCCTGAAAGTATCTGGACCTTTGATGCCGAGGATAGAGCCACCTTCTAAGAAGGTGATAAGCCTTCCCTCCAAGTATGGGGACTCTGCTGATGCTTTTGAATAGAAGAACACAGACACCTTTCCTCTGCACCGGGACTACCATCATTGCCCTATTGATTCAAGAGCAAGTCCAGGAGAGCTTCATTAAATGAGGTTATTAGGAAATCCACCTCACCTGCCAGGGCACCAGGCCTGTTTGAAAAAAAAAAAAGATGGGAGTCTAAGCCTCTGCACAGATTACTGGGCACTCAACCAAATTACCACCTGGAACAGATATTGCCTGCCCTCAATTCCAGAACTATTGGACTGGTTAAGAGCAACTTGTGTCTTTACCAAATTAGACCTCCATGGGGCTTAAAACCTAGTATGCATTCAGTCCAGGCACCAATGGGAAATAGCAATTAGAACACAGTATGGCCACTTCAAAAAATCTGGTCATGTCATTTGGTCTGACCAATGCCCCAGAGATATTTCAGTATCTATCAACAATGTATCATGAAACCTACTTGACCAATTTGTGGTGGTCTACCTTAGCAATATTCTGATTTTTTCAGAGAACCTGGAACAACATACCCAGCATGTCCATATGGTCCTAGAAACACTACAACAACCTGGATTATACACCAAATTAGAGAAATGAGCATTTGATCAGGCGACCATTGAGTTCCTGGGATTTGCAATGTCCCCAGATGGCATCATGATGGACTCCAAGAAGGTGAAGGTAGCCTGCAGTTCCCCATATTCAGTCTAGGAAATGCAACAATTCCTGAGATTCATGAAATTTTACAGGAGATTCATTCTGAATGTTGCATGATTGGCAGCATCTCTCACCAGACTATTCCAGAAAGAAGATCCTTTCCATCGGTCAGCAAAGGCCCAAAGCACCTTCAAACAGGTGAAAGAGACCCTTGTGTCAGCCCCTATACTGGTTTACACAAACCCCAGCTCCACCTTCACCATGGAAACAAACACATCGCAACTGCTGAAATGCTCTTGCAAAGGTGTGATGCAGAGCAGGTTTTATATCCTTGTGCCTATTTCTCCAGGAAGCTCATTCCAGTGGAATAAAACTGAAATCTTGGACAGGGAGCTTCTTGCTAATCAAAGCTGCCTTTGAAGAATGGCACCACTACCCAGGCAGGTCTTCACCATTCATAAGAAACTGGAATTCTTTCACACAGCCAAGGCCCTGAACCAGAGGTAACTACACTGAACCTTATTCTTGTTTCAGCTTCACAATCTCCTACCACATGGATCCCAAAAACAGTAAAGCAAACACTCTGTCCCATAAGAGAGAATATGAGATGGATCAGGCAATCACCAACCCAAGCCCTGAAGCCACCTTGAAGCCACACAACTTTGTAGGTACAGGCCTAACAACAGACTTGATGTCCACAATCCACATCATCCCAATCACTGTACTGCCACCTTTGGAGGAAGTCCTCCTGAGAAAAGAACAGCTGGAAGCTCTTGCAAAAAGTAAGTCAAACTGCATCCTGGTTTGTATTAACAGAAGTGATGTTTGCAAAGCACAGCAAGTGATTCTTCTGTTCTATTCAGCATTGGTCAGGCCTCACCTGGAGTACTGTATCCAGTTTTGGGCCACACATTTCAAGAAGCATGTGGACAGTTTGGAAAGAGTCCAAAAGAAGGCAGCAAAAGTAATTAGAAGCCTGGGAGGCAAGATTTATGAGGGAAGGCTGAAAGACTTAGGGTTATTTATTCTGTAGAAGAGAAGACTGAGGGAAGATTTGATGATGACCTTCAGACACCTGAAGGGCAGTTAGAGAGAGGATGGAAATGGCCTTTTCTCTTTTGTTGCAGGGAACAGGACTAGGAGCAATAGCCTCAAGCTGCAGCAGGAGAAATTTAGGTTGGAGATCAGAAGGAATGACTGTAAGAATGATCAGGCATTGGAACAGGCTACCTAGAGAAGTTGTGGATTCTCCATGCTTGGAAACCTTCAAAAGCAGGTTAGACAGACACTTAGCTGGGATAATTTAGTCAGGGACAATCCTGTCTTGAGCAGGGGCCTGGACTAGATGACCTTGTGAGGTCCCTTCCAGGCACTACTTTCCTGTGAACCTCTGGAAACTTCCCAACAACCCTGGACCAGTGTCTCCATGGACTTTACAGCAGAGCTATAATGGGTTTACCTCCATGCTGGAAGTAGTTCATCATCTTATGAAAATGGCACACTTCATTCCCTGCAGTGGGCTGCCTACCTCCAAAGAGAGGGCACAGATTTGGATAACCCATACAGCCCCTTTCCATGGGCTCCTTGAAGAGGCACTTTCAGATAGGGGGTCCCACTTCACCTCCTGGTTTGCGCCTACCCAGGATACATTCTCACCTGTTGTCTGCATATCACCCCCATACCCAATGGCCAGACAGAGAGTCAATGAAATCCTAGAGCAATGTGTCTGTTGGTACAGCAATTACCACTAGGATAACTGGTCCTCCTTCCTCCATCTGGCAGCATTTGCTTACAGTGTCAACCAAGTTTCTGCCAGCCAGAGCTGTAATAAACACACACACATGTACAAAGTATGGCTTCCTTCCTAGACTTCATGCTGAGTTGCCCTCAACATCTGCAAACCCTGTCCTGAAACCTCCAGATGGGTGCAACATGTTCATCAGATATGGAAAGATTTGAAGAAACAAGTGGCCCAAACCAAAGAAAGCTATAAATGGTATGCTGACCACCAGCATCAGCCCACCTTATCTATGTGTAGACCAGAAAGTATGGTTATCTGCCAAGAACATACACACAGAAAGACCCTCCTGTAAACTGGAACATCTGTTTCTTGGTCCCTACCTAACAGCCCTCCAAATTAACACCGCTGTCTACAAACTGATTGCCTGATTGTCTTTTACGATCAGGTCACAAAAGCCTTGGATGCAGGTGTTGCTGTGGATATAGTCTTTCTGGACTTCGACAAGGCCTTTGACACCATCTCCCACCCCATCCTCATTTAAGAAATTGGGTGAATGTGACATAGACTGCAGATCGGCTGAAGGGTCGCACTCAGAGGGTGGTGGTGGTGGATGGGTCATATTCAACCTGGGGAGAAGTGGGCAGTGGAGTCCCCCAGGGCTCGGTCCTTGGCCCTGCGCTGTTCAATCTCTTTATCAGCGATTTGGATGATGGGGTGAAAAGCACCCTGTTTAAATTCGCTGATGATACCAAAATCTGGAGTGAGGTGAGCACACTAGTAGGGAGGAAAAGACTGCAGCAAGACTTGGATAGGTTACAGGGGTGGGCTAGCAAAAACAGGATGCGCTTCAACACTGACAAGTGCAGGGTGCTGTACTTGGGCAGTAGTAACCAGCAGCACACTTATAAGATGGGAAACACCCTTCTTGAGAGCACGGAGGCAGAAAGGGATCTTGACTCCAAGATGAACATGAGCCGACAACGCGAGGTCACGGTTGGCAGGGCTAACCAGATCTTGTTGTGTATCCACGGGTGCATCTCTAGCAGGGCCAAGGAGGTGATCCTCTCCCCCATGCAACACTGGTCAGGCCACAGCTAGAGTACTGTGTCCAGTTCTGTGCACCCCACTTCAGGAGGGATGTGGACAACATTGAGAGGGTCCAGAGGAAGGCCACCCGAATGATCCGGGGACTACAGGGCAGACCCTACAATGAGAGACTGTGGGACCTGAACCTGTCCAGCCTTCAAAAGAGAGGACTGAGAGGGGACCTGGTGACAGTCTATAAACTCACTAGGGGGGACCAGAAGGGTTTGGGAGAGACCTTGTTTCCCCTAGCGCCCCCTGGCATAACAAGGAATAACAGCCACAAGTTGTTGGAGAGTAGGTTTAGATTAGACATCCGTAAGAACTACTTCACAGTTAGGGTGGCTAGGATCTGGAACCAACTTCCAAGGGAAGTGGTGCTGGCTCCTACCCTGGGGGTCTTTAAGAAGAGGCTTAATGCCTACCAAGCTGGGATCATTTGAGCCCAGTTTTTTCTCCTGCCCTGGCAGGGGGTCAGACTTGAAGATCTACAAGGTCCCTTCCGACCCGACTTCTATGATTCTACAAAACTGCGGTTGCCCTGGTCCCTCAAAATTCACCCAGTATTCCACATATCATTGCTGAAGCCATGCAAAAAAAAACCCCTCCCTTCCATATAGAATCCAACTACCACATCCTCCTTTTCATGTGCAAGAGAAATGAGGAATATACTGTTTGGGAAATCTTGGATTTTAACTTCAAATACAACCAGGTATGGTTCTTGGTGCATTAGAAACAGTATTGTCTGGAAGACTGCACCTGGAAACCAATAGGGAACATGCACTCTCTGGCACCTTTCAGGCTTGAATTCCTACTACTCTGATGTTTGTGACAAATCACCCAACCTTAGCAGTGAGGTGAAGCCTGCAGGGCAGGGAAGTTGTTCACAGTTAACTCTGAGGAGGCCTCTCTTCCATCCATTACTACATTTGTAAGTGCTGTCACTTAGTGGTTATATATGCAAGGTAGCCACTAAATTACATTTTTCTGTTTTCTCCCTCAGCAAAAGGGTGCGACCAAGTTCTAGCATATGGAAGCATTTCTACACTGCAAGTTATTCTGAGAAAAACAATGTGATTTGCAAATACTGTCAGATGAAATATGCATTTCCAAAAGCTACTAGGATGACCAAACACATCCTTGTATGCAAGAAGTGCCCTGCAGACATTAAAAAAAAAATCCTTCATGGATGTAAGTGAGGACGAGGTAGATCATGATGATGAAAATGCAAGTAGCTCTTTCCAAGGTTCTCAATCCAGAAGTCCTCCTCCTCTAACATCAGTATCAGAAAGGGTTGCCCAATCAACATCCTCAAGTAACCAAATATTGCAACCGACTGTATACAAGACTCTCCATAGCTTCATTTGTAGACAAGATGACACCTGAAGATCAGGAAAAAATTGACCAAGCTCTTGCAAGAGCAATATATTTCTTCTGGGATGCCATTGTCAATAACTGACAATGCACACTGGCAGGAAGCTTTTAAATTACTGAAACCATGCTACGTTTGCCTAGTAGACATTCTTTGAGCAAGCTTCTTTTAGAGTCAGAATATGAACGTGTAATGCAATCCGTGCAAGGTACAAATCAACAAAGCACTGTGTCTTGCAGCACACACAGATGGATGGACAAAAGTGCCAGGAGAAGAAATCATAATCTCTGTGATAACACCTCAACCAGTTTTTTTCAGAAGCACTGAAACAGGCAAGAACAGGAATACTGCAGAATATATCAGTAGTAAAATATGTGAAGTCCTACAGAAGATTTGGAAGGGTAAAATATTTGCTTTACTGACTGACAATACAAGTAACATGAAAGCAATATGGGGGATCATAATGGATAAATACCCACATATTACTGCAATAGGATGTGCACCCCATGGGCTAAAATTGCTTCTTAAAGACATCATGAAGTTGGACACTCTGCAAAAGATCTATAGAAGAGCAAAATAACTTATCAAACATGTAAAATCTACTCATATTGTAGCTGCAGTCTTTAAGAAAAAGCAAGAAGAAAAGAATGCAAAGAATAGAATTGTGACACTCAAACTCTGTAGTAAAACTTGATGGGGTGGAGTGGTGATCTCTTTTGAAAGACAACTAAAAAACAAAGAAGCTCCTCAAGAAACAGTAATGACTGAGGATCTTAAAGTACCCAGAAGTGTAACAAACACTGTACCTGATGAGGATGTCTTCTGGGCTCAGCTGCAGAACTCCCTGAAGATTCTAAAGCCAGTTTCTTCAGCAGTCACTGCATCAGAAACAGACAGTGTACTTTTTTCAGACGTTCCTTATCAAATGGCCCACGTAGATTTTCAAAAACGGTTGATTTTAAGTGCATCTCCGCTTACAAGTACACAAGAAAGAAAAGTGAAAGCCTTTATTAACAGACGGGAAGAACATTGTTGCCAATCAGTTCATGCTGCTGCAAATCTCTTGGATCCAGGATTCAAGGGCAGAAATGTTAGTGATGAATGATAGCACTGCTACTGCATTTAACTGGATTACAAAACAAGCAACACACTAGGATGTGATGTTGAAAAGGTATTTTCAAATGTTGCAGAATACAGAACATCTTCAGGTATTTGGTCCAGGAATGCAGTCTGGGACTCTGCCAAGCGTATCCTCCTACAACATGGTGGCAAGGCCTTTGCATGATACAGCCTCTGACTCCTCTTGCTTCTTGCCTGCTTCAGATTCCTCCATCTTCTGCAGCGTATGAAAGAAACTGGTCTATGCTTGGAAATACTCACACTGAATCAAGAAATAAACTAGCATGTGAAAGAGTAGAGAAGCTGGTCTCAATCTGGGCAAACCTTCAGTTTTCAGAAGTCCATGAAGATGGTTTTTTCTATTTTCAACTTTAATTTTTGCCTGCTTCTCATAAACTGGCAAAAACTAACAGGGGTCAGCAACATTTTTGGGCAGAGTGCTGAAAACATCCACAACTTCAACTTGTAAGATGTTGGTGTGCCAGGGTGGATGACAGGGGAGCCACGAGGGGCCCATTCCTTGCTGTTGCCATGTAGCCAGGGCCCCCTTCCTGCCATTCACTCAGAGGCACGTGTGCCAAGCAAAATGCCTTTGAGTGCCACACTCTGGCACCTGTGCCAGGGGTTGCCTACTCCTGAACTAAGAGATGCTGGGTTCCTTAGAGTTCAGCAGCCTGTAGCTCCCTTTGCAACAGAAATTAAAAACATTTGAAAGTAAATTCAATTAGTACATGTGTAGCTATTGTCTGAATAAACTATACTTTTAATAAATACACCAAACGTGATAATTTTACGAGCAAACCAAGTTATACATAATACATTTTGTTCTTAAAGTAGCAAGTGAATTTAGATCTGTAAATGGGGCTAAGAAAATAAGTATTGCACATATTTCAATTTTTCCCAATATTTCTGTTTTTTCCCAAAACACAGGGGGAAATACTTTTTCCCCACGGCTTCAAAATTTCCAAAAATTTTACGTCTCTAGCTAGAGCCTGCCTTCAGCCAGCCATTGCATATTGGAGATATCAATAATACATCACTCCCCTGGCTGGGTGACTACTTTATGTAGCAGAAAACAAACTCTCTACTTTGTACCAGGTCCCTGAGTAACTAAAGATGATCTACCCTTAAAGACACCTAAAATCCTTAAGACAATGAATCACCCAATATGTTCGACCACCCAGTGGTCATGGTATTTATTAATATACTACAAGAATACACTCTGGTGGTACAGTGCTGTTGACTCTCACTCCACAAAAACGCTACCCTCAGAAATCACCGAAATTGACAGGTGAACTATGAAATGAAGTAAAGAGGCAGAACACCAATGCCACTTGGGTTCTGAGTCCCTCTAGTAGTAAACTCTCATGGCAGCTGAGAGGTGGCATGGCCCTTCTCCTCCACAATCAGTGTGGTAGAAACATAGCCAGCAGAGGTACTCGATATAGATCCAGCCAAACGGTCTGGAAAGCAGCATCAACGGCTCTGAAGGGCTGCCAGCACATTTCATCGATAATACCAAGAGAATAGTTAAGATACCGATAGAGAAAATAAACTGACCAGACAATATCATCACCTCGACACTACTCCTCTTCACATTTGGCCACATGGCACATCCTAAGTCTCAAGAAAACTTGAAAAAAAAATATAAGAGCCATAAACTATTAAATGGTTTCATGCCCTTCCTAACTGGTAAAGGTTACCAAAGAACATCAGAGCCTGCACTAATGGAAACAGTCAATGCTTCCTTCAGAGAAGCATGCCTACAGAATTTCCTGAAGAAAACAAGGAGCCCAGACCCTAGACCACAAAAGAATAACAATGTTATAACTGCATGTGAGTGTTGTTTGGAAGGTATAGTTGAGATTGTCAGGAGGGTTTTCCTGTGTGGAGGTTTGAGCAGGTGGTTGGGGGAATGGAGGAGTTGTACCTCTTGGGTTCTGGGGTATTGTCTGGGGAATCCTCTCTGTTGGTTGTTTACTGTAAACAACTTTAGGCCTTTAGGTCTTTGGATAGAGCAGGTTGTAACGCTAATAATAAATAATATGCATTCACCACACACACAGCATGCAACACCTCACTATCTGCAGGAGCTCCACTGGAAGGTGCTGCTTCCCATACCCAGGAACTGTTCCACCTGATGATACTGTTGCTCCAGGCAGATGTAGATGTCAGTAGAAGACAAGGCAATTTCTCAGGGAGCCCCAGATGTCAGCAACTGACTCTGAGGATCCCTCCAGCTATTGTCCTGTTTCCTGTAACACTCCAGAACAAGGCACTAAGCACTACACTCCAATAAAATATACCACCAGCTGACACCCTGAATGCCTCACAATCAGGGTTCATACAGAGGCAAAGGGCAGAGACGCCTCTATTGGCATTAAAAGAGGGCCCTTTTACTATCATGGACACAAGACCCATCCCTCAAGTTTCCAAGGCCACACTGCAGTGGTTCCAGTCATTCCCTTCCAGCCAAGCTCAAAGAATGGTTATGTGTAAATGATCCTCCTCTCAAAAGGCCATGACATACAGGGTGCCAGCAGGAATCCATATGATCCCAAAAATTCTCACCCCAGGAGGATATGTATGCACTGATACTTATCAACTCAGCTCTCAAGCTTTTTGATGAGCTAACGAAATTTATATCTTTAGGTTTCATTGTTATCTGAAATAAGTAGAACAACCTACTGATTTTCAGATGCAGAAAAAAGAGGGTACATTCACACAGAGTGCCTCAGCACAGCTGAATACAAGCTCAGACATCTAGGAACAAAAAAACGCAGGCCAGACCTACAGACTAGGGGGCTTCAATCTGGAAAGCAGTGACTGACAAATGGATAAACAGCTCAACATGATCTTGCACTGCAATGACATGACAAAAAAAAAAGATTAATATAACCGCTGGATGCATAACCACAGTAGTACTGAGCAGCATTAGAGAAGTGATCTTACTTCTGTATATAGAAATGGAGAGACCACTTCTGGAAAACTGTATAGCGCAGAGTTTAGCAACATTTGGCATGGGATAAATCCAGCCTGCAGAGTCACTGGCTCTACCCCACAGAGCTGAAGTGCTTTACCTATGCCCACAACCGGACCAGACAGCAAGCAGTTCCACCCACGTCACCATCGCTTCTCCCTGCCCACCCCTCCCCCTGCAGTGGGGCCAGCTGTACTTGTGCCACAGCCAGGAAGCAGAAGCTGGAGGGAACCAAGAGAAGTGGAAATAGCATGTATGCAATTTGGAGCTGCCCAGCCACAGCACAGCTCCCCACTAGCTGGAAGTTGTGCTTGCACCCCAGGTGGTGGACGGGGGCTGGGAGAAGTAACAGTGCAGGTACAGATCCCAACTGCATGGCCCCAGCACAGATACAAAGGAAGTCCTCCACCTCTAACATGTTGCCAAAGCCACCTGGCCTGTGGCGGACTAAAGCCAAGTTGTTTCAGTCCACGGCTTGTCAGAGATTTCATAGACATTAGGACTGGAAGGGACCAAAGGGCAGGAAGTCAGCTGGAATTCTCCGGAAAGTTTTCCGGTGCTTTATTTTTCCATGGGAAATTTTCCATTTCTAAAAATTGTTTCATAAAATTCATTAGTAATAATGAATGGATGCCAATACAATATTAAGCAAGCTTGGAAGTTTCAAAGTCGTAATTAATGTTTTTCAGGCGATTATCCCTAGGAAGTATGTGAGAGAGAGTACATACGTAAACAGGAAGGTAAATACACTCACATAATAATCCAATCCAAAAGTCAAATTATGAATTCACCTAATTGGCTGTGCAAGTTAAATCAAAACTAAAGCATGGCATCATATCATGCAGTTCTCTGGGTAAGCTAAAATAAGTGTCAACAGTTTTCAGTGCCTCAGGTTTTTTTTCTTAAATTTAAACAAACAATGTAAGTGAAGTACATGCTATTGTGTATTGTCTTTACATTTTTACAAGTATTCCAATAAAAATAATTTCCTTCCACATAAAGCCTGAATCTGTTTGAATATAACATTTAAACCATATTAAGTGTGCTGTATTTAATTTTTTTCCTAATCAAATATTTCAGTTCAAATACTTCTGGCTATTGGGACAAAAAATTAACATGGGGGTATTTTAGTTTTGTGTACTAAATATAAGTCAAATAAACATACTAAATGTGATGGAAAGAGCCAATCAGCGTGCTCCCAGTGTGGAGCCATGGTTCCGAAGCTGTGCCAAGGACTGGATAGAGGGCAGGGGAGCCAAGGCCAGCACCCTGCTCCCTGAGGTCCAGACAAGGGTTGGAGAAGCCGGGACCAGAGCGCTGGCCTTGGCTCCCCCACCCTGCTTCCTTCAAGAAGCAGAACAGCAGCAGCATGGGGTGTTAGGTTGTGGCACTCCATCCCAGCACCCTCCAATCCCCGTCATTCTTGTTGGGCAATTGGCTAGTCCAATATTTATGAGCCACTAGAATTCACACCAGCCATGCATTACACAGCAGCTTCCTTTAATTTTGCTGTTTCCCCTGCACTCACCTCTGCCCGATTGGTGGAGGAACCCAGTCAACACCACAGCTTGCACCGATCAGCGGGAAGGCAAAAACCAGTTTCAAATATGCTGTGGTTTTTGCCTCCAATCCAGTCAGCAGCAAGTGGTGGGGCTGCTGGGGCCCCTCTGCCAATCATCAACAGGAGGCAAAAATCACAGCATATTTATAACCATGGTTTCACCTCCCCGCTGATCAGGGGCAAGCAACAGGGCCAATGGGGCCCCTCCACCAATTAGTGGTAAGGGGGCATGCAGGGGAAACTGCAAGATTAAAGGAGCCACTGTGCAGTACACTTCTGGTGTGATTTCCAGTGGTCCCTAAAAATATTCAAAGACATGCATACAGATAAAGTATAAATTGATAACAAAGCCTGGTATACAGCTGGCAGTAACCATTCTGTACAAGGACAGAGAAAAGGAAGATTAAAAGTAGAAACGATGAAGAAAACTTAAGTGCTAAAAACCTTGCAGTACAGTACGAAATCAGCTCAATATGCAGAACTTGCTGCATTTATCAGGGTATGTCTCTCCTCTGAGAAGGATAATAGTTGTTGTCATCAGCAGTCTCTCAATACAAGGAAGACAGTCTTCTAATAAATAGGGAAGTTGTCAGTGAGACTGCAGATGACTGAGGAGGCTGATCCAAGATCTACATGTTTCACTGCAGATGTACACATACCTGTAGTTCTCGAAGGAAGGAGTAGATCCTGGTGACATCGGGTCACAGCTGTGTCTCATCTATTTGCCTCTGTAGTGAGGCAAGTTTGCTCAATACAATTGATATATGGTCATACTTCAAAGAGCCATTGGGGATGATTCAGTGCTTGAGCCTCCCAGCTACAGTATTGCTGTTAATATCACATTCCTTCAGAATAGCTTTCAAGGTGTCCTTGAATCTCTTCTTTTGCCCACCTCTAGAGTGGTGACAATTAATGAGTTGGGAGTTTAGGACCCATTTTGGGAGCCAGATGTCAAGCATCTTTATGACATATCCTGTCCAGTAGAGCTGGTGTCATACAACCTAGAGGTGCACCAATAAAGATGGTCTTGGCCAACACCAATAGCCAATTATTAACCAGCCATATTGGCTGATACCAATCAGATAGCCAATTTATAGGAATGCAGACTGGCAGCATGGAGGCAGGCACCCTGCCATCAAGTCTGTGGTGGGGGACAGAAGGGAAGGGGCATTGAGGGGGCCAGATCAAGGCCCCTACGGTGAGGGAGTGCAGCAGGGGCAGCCCAGCCAAGGCAGTGAATGAGACCCTGCGGCAGGATGCAGGGCAGAGCCACAAGCAGCCCATCCAGAGGGTACGGGGTGTGGGGGATTAGCTCCCCGCCACTGTGCACACCCCTGGGGGAGGCATGGGGGGCATGTGGCCCCCGCCCCCCAGATTTGTGCATGGGGTGAGGATTGACTGCCCGCTGCAGGCTCAGGGCCAGGGCCTGTAACAGGCTCTTCCCAGCAGGGGCGTTAGGCCAGAGCTGCGCCCAGGGTGGGCAGGGGTGGCGATGGGAGGAATGGCTATGGGAGGGGCTACAGGGAATTTTGGAGTGGTCATAGCCCCCCAAATTCCCCCTAACACCACCCCTGCTCAGGGCACTCGCTCTGTGCCTTTCCCTTGGGAGCCCCCACCCCGCACTGTAGGGCAGGCAGGGGATACACATCCAGCACAGGGCTCCTTAAGGAAAGGCAGCAGAGCAAGTGCCCTGAGCAGGGGCGGTGCTAGAGGGGTCTTGGGGACCCATGGCAACCCCAAAACTCCCCATAGCCCCCCAAAGCCACCCCCATACAGCTGAATCTGCCCTGCCCCCACCCACCCCAAGCATAGCCCTGGCCCAGCCCCTCTGCCAGGAAGAGGCTGGTGCAACCCCTGGCCCCAGGCCCACAGCACCCCTCACAAAAATCAGAGGGGACACATGCCCCCCATGCCTTCTCTGGGATTGTGGGCAGTGGCAGAGAGCCATCCTCCCTCACCCCCCTCGGACAATCCACCCACAGCTCTGTCCCATGCCCTGCCCCAGGATTACATTCACTGCCCCGGCTGGGCAGTGCCTGCCCCTCCCCCACACCTTCCCTCACCATGGGAGCCTCGATCCACGCCCCCACCATGTCTCTTCTCTTTCCCACACCCCTTCCACTCCCCAGACTTACCAGCAGAGCACTTCTCTCCAGGCTGCACTCCTGGCTGTATGTATGCTGCAGCTGCATACATGCACATAGCATTTCTCGGTGACATTATGGGCCAAAAAAATCCAATTGCCAATAATGTTAATTTTCCTGTTATCAGTGCCAATCCAATATGCAACCAATATATCAGTGCACTTCTAATACAAACATGGAATCAATGCTGGTGGTGGTTGCTGCCATTCATTCTTTAATCCTTCCAATTAATATAGAGCAGGGATAGGCAACCCCCAGTATGCATGCCAATTAGTGGCACATGGAGACATTTTCCCTGGCACACCAGGAGGTTTCATAGATTTCATAGACATTAGGGCTGGAAGGGACCTCAGAAAATATTTGAGTCTACCCCCTAGCCCAGGGGCAGGAAGTCAGCAGGGGTAATGGGATCCCAGCAAGTTAAACATCCAAGTGTCTCTTGAAGGTGTTCAAAGAAGGTGCTTGAACAACCTCCGGCAGCAGTCTATTCCAAACCTTGGGGGGCTCAGACAGTAAAGAAGTTCTTCCTTATATCCAGCCTGAAACAGTCATGGAGGAGTTTGTGACCATTCAATCTTGTCATCCCTTGGAGCGTTCTGGTGAGCAGATGTTCCCCCAGATCCTGGTGAGCACCCCTTATAAACTTATAGGCGGCCACCAGATCACCCCTGAGCCTGCGCTTTTCCAGGCTGAAGAGTCCCGTGGCTCTCAGCCTCTCATAATAAGGTCTGTTTTCCTGAACTCTTATCATGCACATGGCTCTCCCCTGGACTCTCTCAAGCTTCTCCACATCGTTTTTGAATTGTGGAGCCCGAAACTGGATGCAGTACTCCAGCTGCAGCCTCACCAAGGCCGAGTACAACAGGAAGCATCTATGGATGCAAGCCAGTGTTTTGGTCACTTTAGTAGCCGCAGTATTGCATTGAAGGCTCGTGTTCATCTTGTAGTCAATCATGACCCCCAAGTCCCTTTTCTCCAAAGCGCTAGCCAGCGTAGCACTGCCGAGCCTAAAAGCATGCTGCAGGTTTTTCCTTCCTCACCCAGACCTTCCCATCCCATAATGGGTAGGGGCATCTCTTGTGACTGGTAAAAAACTGATGCAAAGTACCCATTTAGCAAGTTGGCTCTTTCCTGGGCATCAGTTGTCAGTTATCCCATCTAGTTTAGCAGGGGTCCAATGTTGCCCTTGCTTTTCCTCCAGCTCCCCACATATCTAAAAAAGGACTTTTTATTGTCCTTGATACTTGTAGCCAGTTGAAGTTCAGTCGCAGCCTTGGCTTTCCTGGTTTGGTCTCCGCAGGTCTGGACCAGTGCAGAATATTCCTCCTTGGAGGTGGATCCTGTCCTCCATCCTTTGTAGCCCTTTCTTTTTAGCTGCAGGAGGTCCGCCAGTTCCCTGAAGAGCCAAGAGGTCTGCTGTGTCCTCTTGCTGCTTTTCCTCCAAGATGGGATAGACGTTGCTTGTGCATCGAGGATCGCTCCCTTGAGGAGCAACCACTCAACCTGAACTCCCCTCCCATTTGGACTGAGGCTCTTTAGGGCCTCACTGACAAGTCTCCTGACCTTGTCAAAGTCACCTTTCCTGAAGTTGAGGATTTCTGTATGACTTCTGAATGACTTTCCAGCTTTATGGTGGATGGTGAAGGTGATCGGCTTGTGGTCACCGTCACCCAGCTTCCCTTCTAATATTAGGTCACTGATAAGGTCATCCCCTGTTGCTAGCACCAGGTCAAGCAGTGCTTTACCTCTGTCAGGCCAGTAAACTTCTTGCATCAGACAGAGGTCATGCACGCATGTGAGAAAACTTTGTGACCGTTCAGATTTGGCCAAGTGCTCTTCCTACGAGGTGTAGTCTCCCATGACAGCCATGGACTGGGAGTGTGCGGCCTCAGCCAACTCCCTGGTGAACTCCTGGTCAAGCTCTTGATCCTGGGTAGGAGGTCTGTAATAGACTCCCACCATTGTGTCCCCTGTGCCATGTTCCCCATGGATTTTCAACCCAGAGCATCTCCAGTTGTCCACCCTGGGCACCAATGCTAGCTTGCAGGGACAGGTAGCTTTCCTTGACATAGAGAGCTACACCCCCACCCTTTTGCCCACATGATCTTTACTGTACAAGGTATAGCTGTCTATACCTGTAGCCCAGGCATGGGTGGAGTCCCACCACGTCTCCGTTATCCCCATGACATCGTATTTATCTATGTTAAGCAGGAGGACAAATTCCTCCTGTTTATTCCCCAAGCTCCTGGCATTTGTGTACAGGTAGGCAAGTGTCCCTTTGGGGGCCCCTGCCTTGCCCACAGAGCATTCCAGGGCTGGGGCAGGGGTGGGCTCCCTAGAGCGCCTCGGCCTGCTGGCTTTGCAAGGGTTGCTTGGTGGGCCAGCAGTTGCGGTAGTGCCCCCATCCCCTGGCGGGCTTAGTTTAAAGCCCAGTGAAGCAGGTCAGCCAGTCTGGCTGAGAAGAGCCTCCTCCCCAGGGGAGAGAGGTGGAGGCCGTCCCTTCCCAGCAGCTCAATGCCTCTCTCACCAAAGAGCAGACTGTAGTCATGGAAGCCGAAGCCTTCCCAATGACACCACTGCCGCAGTCTTTGGTTCGCTACCTCGGTCCTTCTCTCCCTGCACACCCTGTAGCCTGAGACTGGGAGGATTGAAGAGAACACCACCCGCACCCCCAACCCCTTAAGCCCTGCTCCCAAATCCCTGTAGCACTTCATGACCTGGCTGGGATTGCTCCAAGCAGTGTCATTGATGCCCACATGGATAGGGAGCACAGGGTAGTGGTCAGTGAGCCAGCGGAGCCCAGGGATCTTCTCCACAATGTCTCAGATACGGGGTCCCTGGAAGACTTCCCAGGCTAAGGGGTCGGGGTGGCAGATTGCCCCCTCAGCCTCCCTCAGGATGGACTCTCCCATAACAAGGACTTCGTATTTTGTCATGGGGAGAGCAGAGGCAGTAGCTGCAGTTGAGCCTGTGTTGCCTGCAGGAGCTGGCAGCTTAGCAGGCTCTGCTGGGGCTGCAAGAGGTTCATACCTGCTGCAAAGCTCCAGTGGAGTGGGAACCTTGATGCGGCAGGCCTTGGGCCACCTTGGTCCAAGCCCCTGGATGAACAGAATGGGAGGTCCCCAAGTACTCCCTTGTCCTGGAAGGTGACCTTGGTCTGCCCTCTGCCTCCAGGGTATGAAGGGCCTGGCAGTAGGAGTCTATCTCCTGCTCACCATCCCTGATGGCATGCAGTCTCTGAGCTGGCCTGGAGTTCCTCTAGCTGGTGTGCCAGAGACCCCGAAAGGGAGCAGACATCACAAGGGGAGGTAGCCATGCTCCCGGACCCCAGAGCCTGAAAGTGTCAGGCAGCCCCCACAGTCAAGAGCCAGAGGCTCCATCTGCATAGAGCTTGGAACCATGGGCTCCATCTGGGTGGAGGCCTCTGAGGCACTAGAGGGGGAGGCCACAGACTCCAAGGAGACCCTCGGGGTGTGGCATATGCCCATCCGCATGGTGCTGCTGGTAGGCCAGCTACAGCTGGGACTGCCTTCCCTAGGGCACACTGGCAGGGCCTCAGGCCCTCCTGCTGTCCCCCCCGTGCAAACTCCATGCTAACTCGCACACCAGGCAGACAAGCATGCCAGTTTGTGCATCGTGTTCACGAGGCTCTGGTCACATGGCTCCCTGGGGGGGCGGGCTAAGTAGGAGCCAAGACAGGGCGAGACCCTCCTCGGCTCCACTCAGCTTCCTCTTCACAGCTGTCTGGCGTTAACCCCCTCTCACCACAGGCCCCGCTTACCTCTAGCTGTGCTGGGGACTGGCGGGGCGCTCCGCGGCTGCTAGTGGTCGCTGGGTGGGCTTTAGGGGAGCAGGGGCACAGCGGGCTTGTACCCGCATATCTCTTGCTGCTCCTGGAGCCTGAGGTGTGAGAAAATTGTTTTTAAAAAAAAACTTTTTTTTTTTTTAAAGTTGCTGCTCCAGGCTGTCTGAAGCAGCCACATGTCCCAGAGCTGTGGCAAGCATCGGGGGCAGAGTCAGGAGAACACAGGTAGGGACACAGTCTGTGTTCTGCTGCCCCACCCTCTGTCCCCAGCCTGGCCCCTGGAGGGGAGCTGCAGGGCTGGGGCCCAGGCAGGCGCTGCACAGGGCTGCTCCGCTGGAGGCTTCCAGTGGGTCAGCAAGCACCAAGCTTCCAGGTGGGGGCAGCACCAGTGTGCCAGGCACCAGGCACTCATAACAGGGTTCAGGTGCTGCAAGGAGAAGCAGACATGGAGAGAGGTGCTGTGGGCAGGCTGGCCAGGCCCTTTGGGAAGGCAGCAGCCAGAAGAAGGTGGAGACTGGGCAGGAAGTGAGGATGCCCCAGGGCAAGCTCAGGCTGCAGTGGGCAGAGCCACCCAGCAGCACACGAGGTAGGGCCCAGCCCAACCCACGCAGCTCCACAGGGACAGGCCACAGCCACCATGACTGTGCAGGGACGCTGCCTGGCCAGGGCAGAACTCCTAGCTTGGGGAGCTCCCAGCTCCAGGCTTCAACTCCCTGCATGCCTGGCACAGCATAAGTGGGGTGGAGTTAGCCCAAATGCAAGGGCTTAGGCACAGGAGCCCCCCAGGCCCCAGGAACAGCCACCTTGGCTGCCCTGCCCTGCCTACTCACCTGCAGCTTCCCTCCAGTAGCTGGGTCAGGGCAAGCACTGCATAGGGCTGCTACACTGCAGGCTCCTGGCCAGCTTGGCTCTGAGCACTGCCTGTGGTGGCTGTTCCCAGAGTCCAGGAGGCTCCTGCAGCCAGGTCCTTGCATCAGGGGTGGCTCTGCCCTGCTTGCACTGTGCCTGGTGCATGGAGAGGCTGAGCCCAGAGATAGGAGCACCCAGAGCCCAGCATCCCCTCAAGGGTGGGGTGTCTGTGGGCCATCCCTACAGACCTGCCCAGACCATCTCAGGTGCTACTGGGCACCCCCGCCCACCACAGCCCAGGTCTGCTGGGGCCCAAAGCAGGCCCTGCTTCCTGCCTGGCCTCTGCCCTCCTCTGGCTGTCACCTTCCCAAGGGGCCAGCCTGCCACAGTGCCTCCCACAACACCTGCTTTTCCCTGTAGCACCCAGACCCTACCTTAAGCACCTGGCCCCAGCTCTCAGCACCCTAGTGCTGCCCCCACCAGGGTGGGACAGGGCCTCCCTCCCAACCCTGGGCCCAGGCTCCTCCTGCTCTGGGACCGTCAGGGAGGCCTGAGCGCCCTGGCTCTGGCAGCTGCTGCTGCAATGCCACTGCCTTCCTCCACCAGACACGACCCTGGACCAGCAGGCCTAAGCCACAGAGAGCAGCAGTGGGAGATGTAGGTGGCAAAGGGCACACCCTCTCTTTTTAGTTTCTTTCTCTCTCCTCTTTTTTCTATGTCTTCTCTTTTTTTGCTTTTTTTTCCTTCTTTTTCCTATTTCTTCTTTTTCTGCCCCCCTCTTTTCTATTTTTTCTCTCCCCTTTTTTCTATTTCTTCTTTTTTCTCTCTCCTCTTTTTGTGTCTCTCTTTTCTCCTCTTGCTCATCATACCATGCTTAACAAAAAGGAACACACAAGAACAAAGGTAGTATATGAAGATTTATTTACTGTCACCAGGTTTGAATCTGGGTGTCTCCGTACAATGGCATCATTAGACTTCAGCATCAAGCTTCTAGCCAGTTTAGAGAACTGCAGATGGTACAACTCCCCTTCCATACAATAGATTTCATAGACAACTGTGATTGAGATTCCTTTCAACTTCCTCCTGAGGATACCAATAAATCAAATACCTAGGGCCTCATATCACAAGCTTTTAAACTTCCAACTCCTGAAACATCTGTGTTCTGTCCCATAATCTCTCTCAGACCTTATCATACTCCATCTTGAGACAAGTCAGGTTCTGTACAAACCCACTGCCACCTTTGGAAAATCATCCCAGAACTTCACTTTTCTGATAGTTAAGAACCCGGTAATTTCCTATCTAAATTTGTTTGTGTCCACTGTTAAACTCCTTTGATCATATGCCTTTATTTTAAAAGTTCTCCCCTCCCCCTCCATTATCTTAAAACCTTTAATATATTTATCAGTAGTCGTCATGTCACCTTTAAACCTTTGTTTTCCTAGGCCAAAAAGATTCTCTTTTTACATTTCTTCTCATAAAAAAAGATTATTCATTACTTTAATAAACCCAGTAACCATTCTCTGTACCGCTTTAATTTTTAATTAATCTTTTTTAACACAGGTGACCAGACTGCATACAGTATTAAAATGAGGTTTTACCCATGCCTTGTAAAAATGAACACTTCCTTGGTTTTACTACAAATACCCTGCCTAATAAATGCTAGAATCATATTCATTTTTACAGCTGTGTCACATTAACAGCTTACGGTCATCCACAGCCTACTTCTAAATTATGTGCCCCCAGTTAATAGCATAAGTTCTTGATATGAACTCTTATAGTTATCCGATTTCTATTACTGATCTCCACAATGTCATTTATTTTTTCTTCAGTTCTTCTCACTAGTGGCTATACCACAGACACTTTCTGTTGTCCAAATATTTCACTAGTTCAAACTTAGTTCTTGCCCAAAGGTCAATAATATCCAGTTAGTGCCTGTAATATACCCGAGTCATAGGCAGTCTGGCCCAGTAGTGCCATAATTAAGAGCAGTGGCTCTGAACCAAGGGTCAAAAATGAATCAAAGATTTTAATTTAGTTTTTAAAGTTCTGTTATTTAAGAACAGCTATTCTGAGGTCAGCAATAGACTAATCAGGGGAGTTAAACATTCTGCTGCAGACCTGTGTGTCTTTCTGGAATTGATGCAATTAATTCTTTCACATGGGGATGTAGACAGCAGAAAGGCATCATGATAATGTGTATGGTGTTTATAGAGAAGCAGGCGAATGAACCTCAGATGTTATCATCCCTATTATTTAGTCCAGTGATGGTGTAGGCACAGCTGACAGATGGCTCCAGAGCAAGGTCTGGTGTCTCAGTGAGACTAGGAGTTCGGCGGTCTGTTGGTAGAGAGATTATGTTTGAGGCTGGGGGACTGCCTTGGAGAGGTTATCATTTTCCGGAGTGGTGGGGAGAAGGGCAAGTTGTATGCCCTTGATGATGTGTCCAAGGTGCTCAAGCTGGGGCCTGTAGGCAACAACCAGAGGAACTTTGTCATCCTTGTCTTGGGGTTGATATTATAGTAGGTCAGAGGGTGATCTGAGTCTGGATTTCTTGATCTGAATGGCTACACTTTTAAGATTATATTGTAAGTGTATTTACCTATACCAGACCCTTATAGTGTCATTGGGATCAGAACAGATATGGCTGTACTGTAGAACTTGGCTGTAGATAATTGATCTAGAGATATATTTAGGATGACCGCTGTTAGTGTGGAGGTAGCTGAGAGGTCAGCTGGTTTCCTGACCAATATAGTGTATGTTGGTGATAGAGCCACCATATCACAATGGTGTACAAGAAATGAATTCTCTCAGTGGAGTATTGCAGAGCAAATTTGATGGAGGGATGGAAGTTGTTAAGGTCTTGATGGTAGGCTTGTCATAACTCAGGGTCCTTGAGGCAAGTCTTATGACTTTGCCAAGATAGGTCTTAGGCTAGATAATATGATAGTCCTTTCTGAATCAGGTTCCTTCTGCTCATCTCCTCAACACTGAGTCCCAATATATTAACTGAGCTGGCTGCACCCTATTTACACAGTAAAATCCAGTTAATTCATCACTCTAAAAGGATTGGTAAGAATTACTAATTATCCATGTATTACTAATTAAGGGCAGTTAGCAATTATCAACTTTTCCCGAGACGTATTTTGCATACTATATCAAGACACAGTAAAGACAGAGTAAGGAATGAGATTATAAATAAATTAAGGCAATAGGCATTGATACCTATGCTCATGAGGATGAGATCTTACTTGGGGAGTCCTGGGGAAGGCTCCCTTTTTCCCTAAACTAATTACATCAAGGCATGGCTGGCCAGTTGAAGGGGAGATTGCCCAAAGAAAGGAAGTGACAAGGGCTGAGAACATCTCCTGAGGTGTCACGACCACCGCTGGAGTGGGCCCCTGTTACATTGTATAACAACTCAGGTCTGATATAATGAGTCTGAATCCATACAGTTTGTGCTTAGAATTTTTGTACGTACATACACATAGTATTCCATGGGTTTTATAGCCCCAGTGTCAACCTCAATCTATATGGACCTCTAAACAGGGAAGTCTCCACCATTATTGGGACTTCTGGACCCAGTGCCTTTAACAATCCTGGCTCCTCTGGGGCTTGGGCCTCTGTACCCATTGGCTACACATAGGAGGTGCATGGCCAATCTCAGAGGGTGCACGGGCACCTCCTGGAAGCTCCAGCCGCAAAATCATGTGTGCCGCAGGAAGCACATGTCTGGTTTCACCGCTGACTCAGTGATTGGTAGCTGGGGGATGCCCCCACACCCCTGGGTCAGCAAGTAGCTGCTGGGGGACACCCCACCCCCCCAGGAAGCACCAGTCACCCATGTCTGTACCTGAAACAATCTCTACCCCTCTTGGGCTTAGGCCTGCATTATCAGCCCATTCTGGGCTCAGGCTTCATTACCTCAAACAGACTCCATCCTTCACAGGCTGTGGATCCTAGACCCTGGTTCTTAGCCCCCCTGGGCTATGGCTGTGGCCCTGCTCCTAGCCTTGGCACCTATCCTACTGGCCCTAGACCCACTCCTGGGCCAGCTGAGATCTCCACCATTCCTATAGTCTCAATCCTTATACAACTGGCCTTGCTTACACCAGCTCAGGTGTTAGTCATGAACCTTGCCGCAGCCCTTCTGCTCAGGAGCTCTTCTTTCATAGACATTAGGGCAGAAGGGGACCTTGTGAGATCTTCAAGTCCAGCCCCCTGCCCAAGGGGCAGGAGGTCAGCTACAGTCAAATGATTCCAGCAAAACAGGCATCCAAGTGTTTCTTAAAGGTGTGCAAAGTAGGTGCTTACACCACTTCTTGGGGGAGTCTATTCCAGGCTCTGGGGACTCAAACAGTAAAGAAGTTTTTCCTTATGTCCAACCTAAAACAGTCTTCCAGGAGTTCATGACCATTAGACCTTGTCATCCTTTGGGGTGCCCTGGTGAACAGACATTCTCCTAGTTCCCACCCCTTATATACTTATGGGCTGCCACCAAGTCACCCCTGAGCCTTCACTTCTCCACGCTGAAGAGTCCCATGGCTCTCAGCCTCTCCTCATAAGGCCTGCTCTCTTATCCTCTAATCATGCATGTAGCTTTCCTCAAGCCCTTGGCTTGTACATTGTAAGCCCAGCGCTTTTTGGGTCATGTAGTTCATTTGATTGCCTTCTGCCTCACCTGCAGCTTGTCTTCCCTTAAAGCAGCAGGAGCCCCAAGCTCCCTGCTACATACAGATAAATGCTTAATGTACAATTTCTTACCATAAAAGTTCAGAGTAGTCACTATATAAGAATTACATAATTACAACAGAGTAAAATAAACAAAGATTCTACATGTACACTGCTTGTGTTCATCTACAAAATAATTCTCCAAAACAAAATAGTTGAGTGCTTTGGGAACCTATACAAATGGAGTGAGGCTGCTCTGATATGCTCTAATTACAGTTCATTGGAGCAGACTGGATTAATCGGGTGTGCTAGAGAATGGCAATTACCAAACTCCAGCATCCTCATGCTGAAAAATAGTAGTTTGTTCGATGAGCTTTAGTTAAAGTGCCCCTGCCACCATTTTTCAGCACGTGGATGCTGATACACATGATATTCCAGGTACTTTAAATCAGAGCAGTTCTTGGAGCCACTCTAATTAGAGCACCCTCCCCTCCCCCCCAACTCCTGGAGAACATGTATAAATATCCTTTAAGTCTTGTTGAACAGAAGAGTATCCAATGCTTCGCAAGCATCAGATGACTTGACAGATGCTATTGAGGGCATAAATCAGTACTCTAACATGGCTAATTATCGAGCACAAATGTAATTGAAATTTAATGTGTGTACATTTGAAAGTGACTATTTATACTTTAAGAGATATGGAGTTAACCAAAGTGTTAGCCAAATCAATGGCACTATGACAGTTGACACTATAAAACCACAGTGATGAGTTATTCCAGTGACTAATAAACCAGATTTCATCCCATTCTGCAGGGCTTCCACTGATTGCCAGTAAGGGCCAGGAAAGACTTCTTCCCCTCCTCAATGTGTAACTTAGCTTCCATTATCACCAACTGGTTTTGGTTTCCTTTTTGTTTTGCTCTGAAGTTGGTGACTGACTATTGGGCATGGTACAGGGGTACTCCTATCTTTGATGCCAGGCTGGTGGATCTTGCTCCCAGTCTCAGGATTAAACCAACCACTACTAGTCAGAAAGGAATTTTCCCCCAGGTGACCACACTGGCAGAGAGTAATGAAGCTTTTTGTCTGCCTCTGTCCTGTGGTTGGGGACTTCAGGATACATCTTATTCATAAATTCCCTGCTATTGCAAGGGCACATATCAGCTGCAGTGCCCCTGGTTTTTCTTGCTCTTTTTCTATGGCACAACGTCATTTTGAAGCTCTGGTCCTTTGTACTGAAAGTTTTTATTTTGTTCTAGGATGCTGGGGCTGTATTCTGGATTGTGGTGTGCAGAAGTGCAGGTTAAAGTGAACATTTTATGAACCTCTCTGGACTTAATTTCTTTTTGTAGTTTATTGGAATAGCTGGCGTCTAGACTCAGTGACCTCTCCAGTAGATGTTAGGGATAAATTCTATGAACACGTTCTTCTAGGAAGACAATCTCTTCAAGTGAGCAGGATCCTATGTAACTTGATGTTCCCTTAATGAACTGTCCCAGGAAAGAAAGATTTAGTTAAGTACCGCTAACACTGACACAGTTATGAAAAGCAACTGGTACACCAAGCCTCTTTTCTTGGCAAGGCAGTTATTGCAGACCAAAGACACCCCAACTATGTACATACCCAAAAAGAGGACAGAGTCTATCACACAACACACAAGCTTTAAAGCCCAAGGAATTTGATTTTGTCACCAAGCTATAGAAAAAGATTAGTTTTGCTCAGTTGTAGATATCTACTGATGCAACAAAAAAACAAGGGTTGTTGTTTTTTTTTAAATTCTTAATTTAAAAAAAAAAAAAAAAAAACCTAAAGAACTAAGGAGATTCTGCCAATTGGGTAGAAGCCTTAAATTACTACGTAGCTAAACAGGGCACCAGCAAGCACCATCTCACAGCTGGGAAGGGCAGCTGAGCAACAGTCATAATGGCTCTGACTGGTTCTTTTGGGTTGGGGCTTAAGAAGGGGGAAGCAGGTGCAGGGCAGCATCTTCTGGCCAAAAGATTCTTATCTCATAGTACAGAAAGCATGTTGTCCAAGAGCAGTACCCACAGAGACAAGGACTTGAAGAACTTTAAAAGGGAACCCTAAAAATATTAAATTAAACAGGCAAAAATCTAGGGACAAGTAGTAACAAATTAATTCATAAGTGATGTACACAGAACACAGGCCTAAAATGTACAAGTCTGTAAAAGCAGTTCCTCACACCCAAAATGAAAAGCATAGTCTCTTTTCACCTCTGGCTGAATTCTTACCCCTGGCAGCGGTCAGAAACCTATAACCCGTGGACTTGACGGAGCCCTTGAAGAAACTAGATCTGGCCCAGAAAAGTCTGGCCAGGCCCAGTTGTGCCAAGCCACTGTCCTCTTTGCAGTACCCTCCTCCAAAGGCCTCCCAGCTGCTCTCTTGTGCTTGCACTTACCCTCACTGCACAGAGGCCAGTATCTGCAGAGAAGGTAAATGCAGATGACTTGACCTCTCTGGAGGGCAGAGATTTGTGGCCTACAGCAGGGTTGCAAGCTCTGGCTCACGAAGGCAAAAGTTGCCAACCCCTGCCCCAGTGCCCTATGACTTCAAGGGTGTAGACAGAAATGCACTTCCCAGCTGTAACTCAAGATGATTTTTGCAAAGCATTCTGAGTTACACTTACTCCAGACCAAAGAGATCACTATTAGTTCCAGGGGGGAGGGGAATCTAGCTGTGGTCTGGGAGCCTACAGCAGGGTCCCAAAGGAACAGCCAGAGCTCTCTGCTTTCAGAATGGGAAGGGAAAGGCAGCAGAGGGAGCTCATTCTTGGGGCTCCCCAGCAGGTACTGAAAGGTGGGGTGGGTGAACTGAAGCCCTCCCACCGGGCGGGGGGCTGCAAACACCCACGCCACCCTCTGGGGGGGCAGGGGGGGCCTGAAAAAAAACTCCCAGACTGAACTTCCTCTGCTCCCTGTCCCCCCTCCCATTCTGAAAACAGGGACAGGCTGGGAGCTCCACAGATACAAGTTACAGAAGATGCTACATTTTGTAACACCTTTATCCCCATACCTCATGTAATCACTTCTCTCTGCACCCTAGGAGACTCAGAAATTGCTATCATGACTCACTGAGGAGGGTTTTTTTAAGGAACTAAAAGATAGCTTTGAAACAGAAAATACAAGGGTGCTTCTCATGTGCTGTAGTGAAACCAAATGACCTTTCCCTCCATTTACCACTTAACTATATTTCCCATTGCAAGCCTGAGGAATTTAATAAACATGAAGATAATAAACTGTAATACAGCAAGGCTGGATAGCTGCAAAACACTACACTTGGGAATGAATAAGCAAACCATGAAAAAGAACCAAATGGTACAGAAATTGGCAGCCTGCTTGTTCAGCAACACTGGCAGACAGGGGCACATTGCTCTAATACCTCAAATCAGGACACTGGCTTCTCACTAGGTATAGAATCCAGTTCAAGATAAAGGCCCCACTCTTCAAAGCTCTCGCTGAATTAGGCCCCAGTTACCTCAAAGACCACCTCACTCTACAGGTGGATTCATCTGGTTTCTTAAGGATTCTTTTGGTTTCTAACTGTCTGCAAAAAGGCAAGATTGGAACATCTTTCCTCAAGAAATTGAAACGGAGTCAAGGGCCAGTCACCAAAACAACCCCATCTCATCTCTCCTCCTTGAGCACTCGCCCAAAATGTTACCCCTTTCAGTTATACCCCTGAGCCAACAAGGCGAATTCACAAAAAATGGTGCAAAACCTCAAGAAAGGAGGCACAGAAAATACATCATTCCATAAAGCAGCAAAAATTCTCTTCCTCAGAATACTAACTAACCCAGGTTGTCAGTCAACAACCTCAGAGCCAAGCAGCAGATGCACTGCCACAGTACTGCAGGAAAAAAAAAAAAAAAAAAACACACACACACCACAACACAGAAGACACAGAAAAAAACCTCACCAGCAAAGACCTACCCTGTCTGCCATCTGAGTACTCACAGGAGATGTTTGACAAACCAAGGGAGTTTTGTGCTCTCATACATGGGGGGGAGGGTCTCGCCTGTTCAAAAATGCTAATGAAGAACTTTGTGACACTCAATCTGTCTAGATCCTGCAGGACGCCAGAGCCCAGAAAGCTGCCAGAAATGCACGGTGGGACTCCTAGCACTTGGTCAGCTAACACCTTACCTCACACATCCCATTGCTTTTTTTGTAGGTAGTGGCCTCCCAGCTCCCACAGAAACTAACTTCCACCACCATCTCACAGGGGTGTAGGTTGTAGCCATGTTGGTCTAAGGGCATAGGCAGACAAGGTTCTTTGCATGAATCTGATATCTTTTATTAGACCAACTTAAAATAGTTGGAAAACAATTAAGCAAGCTTTCGGGTTCAAAAACCCTTTGTCAGGCTAAGGAAGTTTCAGCAGTTGTGCTCTTCCTGAATAGAATGAAAAGTAAAGAAGCCAGAGGCTGGGCTGCATATAAGACAGGTAGTTGGTGAAAATGTAGATTGAGGAGTCAAAGGGTGAGAGACAGGCTGGGGGAAGGGGGAAGAGAGAGAGAAGGGGGATGAACAGTGGAGAGATACCTAGGGAGTCAGCTGTCAGGCAGGTTATAATGCATCATAAATCCAATGTCTATATTTTGTCCCTGATTTTTAGAATCCAGGAGGTTGATGAAGTGGAGTTCATAGGCTTGTCTCTAGGAAGTGTTTTGAGGATCAGGACTGAGAGACTGGAGAGAGAGAGTGGTCTTCTTGTGAGAAATGTGCCCCCACAGAGCCATCAGCATTCCTGGATCTTACAGCTGCACCTCCAGAAATGTAATACATCTCATCCAATGCACCAAATGCCCTGATGGAAAATATGGAGGAGAGACCAAACACCAACTGCGCACCAGAAATCTATCAAAGACAGAAATACCCAATTACCTGTGAGGTACATTTCAGGAAGAGCACACACCAACTGATGAAACTTCCTTAGCCTGACAAAGGGTTTTTGAACCCAAAAGCTTGCTTAATAATTGTTTTCCAACTATGCAAGTTGGTCTAATGAAAGATATTGGATCCACGCAAAGAACCTTGTCTACCAGCACCTCAGGTATCTAACTACAGGGAAGAGGCAACACTGGCTGAACTGGCAATGTTTTCTTCATAGCTATGCACAGCTAGACAGCAGAGAGACTTCCATGATTCCTACTGTGATCCATATACTGCCATTAATGGAGCCCAATGTGGTTAGTCTGCATGCAGGATTCCTCGTGAGCACTAGTACTCCTGCCAACATAAGGAATGCAGTGACTGCTTCTCTCCCAATATGGCCCAAATCAGCAGGGCTCCAGGCCTTTTACCCCTTTTGTTCATTAGTGACTTAACTTTTTCATGCACTGGGTGGACTGCAGTGACTACAATGGGCCTAATCAACACCCAACTGAAGTCAAGGGAAAGACTTCAAATACAAGTCTTCCTACTAGTATGAATAGAAACATACAGCCCCCCCCCCCAGAAGTGGTAAACAGAGGGAAAGCTATTCCCAGACACATTCCCAAGAAAAGGCTGTTCCCTTGACCCCGAAAGGGCTCCTCTGTCAGTCACTGTGGCAGGGAGCCAGTTGGCCTGCTCTCCTGTCACCAGCCTTCCTGTCTAGGGCAGTCTGCCCTCATTCATTTGCCACGTCTTACTGTTTTAAAACTGTTGTAAAATACAGGAGGCTGCCCACTACATGCTACAATGCACAGGGTGTTATACATGGGACATGGTGTAGGGAAAGTCAGAGCCATGACATGCGGATGGCATCCAAAAAACAATACTAGGACAAAGGCCTACACTACCCACTATTAACTCCCCTGGCTCCTTTACTGAGCTATGCTCAGCCTCAGGCATCTGGAAACTAACCTTGGCCTCTATGCCTCCCTCACTGGGGCCATCATTTTATGCCCTCTCACTAACACTTTATGTCCCCTCAATAGGGCCTGCTCCCTAAACTCTTTGGGGCTGGCCTGTGCAGTCCTTCAGGCCACTCCTACAGCCCTACTCTGCACCCACATGGCACAATCCTTCAAGTCACCTATGCACACCCTAGTCTACATGACCTACTTCTTTTGCTACACACCCTTACTGGGGCCACCAGGGTCTTACATGGGGGCTCAGGTGTCCCACTAGGCATGCCTGGGCCCTTGCCCTACTACTGGGTTACCCACCAGGTTGCAGGGGCTGCAGCTATAAGGCACCCCATACTCGCCTTTCACTAGGGAGGCAGATGGTATGGCATTTCCTGGGGACCAGCTTGCCACAGGCAGGCCCACCACACCATCCTACCCTAGCAGAGTGTAGTTTTCAGTTATTTCCCAGGACCAGAAACCTCCACCATCCCAATAGCTCCTGCCCTTTACCTCCAAGATGTTGTGAGCAGCAGCTGCAGCCAGGCAATGTTCTCCCTACAAGTGCAACCAGAAAACTGCTAGCTCAACCTGAAGACTTCTCAGCCCCTCCTCCAATCAGAATGCCCTCCTACAGCCATGTGACTGCCTCATCAGGCTGGCCCACACCTGTTTGCTGCCTGCTCTGGCCCTTAAAGTGGCAGGCACCAAAGGTGCTCTCCAGCTTCCAATCCACACAGATGCCACCCCAAGGATATGCACTGCTCTTCCTCCTAAAACAGCTTCAATCAGATTCACAAGTAGAAGCTCCCTGCTTAGACAAAGCAAACATAACTCCCTCCCTCTCAAATACAACCTAAGACAGTCAACCCCATTTCCCTCACAAGTGTGCTATAAACCCTACACTTTGGCAATCTCACTCCCTCTCCCCAAGGATACACCCCATAACCAGCTGCCATTCCAAGGAAATCCACCCCACCTGCCAAGGAGTACAGCCCCAATCAGCAATCACCCTAAGACAGCAAAGTTAAAAACCCGTAATAGTTTGCTCCAGAAACTCAGTGGGACTTCTTGGGGAACTTATGCACAGAGAACAACAGTTTTAGTGCTGGTCTATTCTTTAGCAAAATCCCATACCCAAATCTGGTTAAGTAGTGCTTATACTGATAAAGTTGATCTACAACTCAACCAAGCAATGTGAATCACTACAGGAACAATCCGATCCACTCCTCTTCAGTGGCCTATTCTTAGTAACATATATCCTCCCCCATTATGAAGAAAAAATGCTTCAACTAAATTATGGACTAAAATAAAAAATAACCTGCAGCTGCCTATACACAAAGATCTCTTAAACCCACCGCGTTCAAGATTAAAATCTAGACATTCTGCTTGGAGAACAGTAATTCAACATGAGCAAGACTTATTTAACATCCAAAATGCCTAGATGCAGGAGAGACTCAGTTCACCCCTTAATACAGAAATTATTATTACAAATCCCACCTTTTATACCTTCGATCTCCTTAGATATCTTTGGTCTTCTCCAAACCGAATCAGAACAGGACACAGCAGCAGATGTGGATTTCTGTTACACTGATCAGGTTGGACTAACTTAAACTGTGACTTCAGTGCCCCTTTTCAAACTTTGAACCACAACACTTCTGAATGCCTTCTCCATGCTTTTAAAAGAACTGTATTAGATTTGTACGATACTATACCTGAAGAATAGCTGGCTGCAAAATTTGGACATAAAATTGTGAATGTTTTTCCTTGCTTTGTGATCGTGTCATCATATGCTTAAAAAAACGAAACATAATAGAAGCCACACACCCTCCACCAGGAATATACTCCCTGCCTGCTGTAACCTTAGAAGAACCTACCCCATCTCCCCCAGGGACACAATGCAGAACTAGCTGCTAGCCCAGGGAAACTTGCCAAACCTCCAACAGGCATAACCTGTAACCACTTCTACAGAAATTGTCTCACCTCAGTGATATGCTCCATACCAGCTGCCAACCCAAAGAAACTAGCCCCTCTGCCACCAAAAGGTACATGCCATGACCAACTGCTAATCCAAGGATGCCCACTTTCTCCACCCAGTTCTGATCCTCCCTATCACTCATGCCCCCCATAGAGCAACTACTATCTACCCCTTGATATCACTTCCCAGTTAACCCCTTGAGGTCACTAACCAGGGATCGTGCCTTCCACATGCATCACCAAGAGAACTAGAGTCTCTTCCCAAGGGACTCAGCCACATCCACACAGGAATCCAGTCCCTTCCGAGGGGTGTACTTCTCCCCAAAACACTGTAAGGACTCAGTTGTCCACTCCCAGGGATATACCTGTTAAGATATTACTCCCATCTACACCACCAGAAACCCTATCCCACCTTCCCTGCTGCACCCCAGAACAACCCAATCTGCACAGCAATACCTGCTCTCACCTGTACCCCAGGGAAACTCACTCCCCTTATTTGGATATACCACCTCCCAGCTATACACCCAAGAAAACTCAAACACCTTCCCTTGGGGATTCATCTCTAGAAAAACTGTTCCCCCCAGCAATGTATTTCCTATGTTAACCAGCTTCCAACCTCTCTGAATTCCCTTTTTTATACCTCTTCATTCCCCCCACCCCAAGAGAAATCTGTCCCTCTACCAGGGGCACACACTATATCCCAAGATACCCTTCTACTGCTAGGGATGACCCTTCATAGGTACCTCCCCTTGAAATAGGCTCCCCACAGCAATAGCTCATCTTAGCTATGCACCTAAGGTACCCCTACTTCCTACCTGCATACTGTCACACGCACACCATAATGGTGGCATTGATGCGCGAGGTACCAAGATGGCGAGCCCCACCCTTCTTCCCCACAACCATCACAAAAGGGTACGACAAACACTGCCATACCATTACTTTCATTATCAGAGCATCACCAACATAGGTGAGGTTAGCTAGTCTGCAATGCCAAATAAGGCCAGGACTCAGAACCCTGTGAGGTGACAGGTGAAAACAGGCAGCTCACCTTGAGCGCATCACCTGAGTGATATAAGGGAGCGCACAGCTGCACCCAAGCGAGGTTGTTCATCACCCGCTTCGATTATCACAAGGGACACTAGCCTGATCACCTAGCTTCTGCCTCCCGTTCATGATTAGCAACCGCTGAACACTGCTTGATTGTCGGCCCCGACATGATTAGCAGTCTACTTCTCTACATCTTGTTTCTCTCAAGGCTCACTGTGAGTAAATAAACCTCTACCTTCAACTACTCTCCATCTCTGTGACTATCACCTCACCTCCAGTCTCTTCGGGCGATGTGAGCTGGACTCACGTTAACTGTCCCATAGAGAGCTAACCGGCCCTTCTAACCCCTCTATTCCGGTCCCTCGCGCTGTGATCAGACAGCAGCGTGACACATACCTCACAGCTATGTCTCCATCATAAGACACGGACTTATCCACTACTTCACCTCACATAAACTTTCTCCCAGCTACATCCCCAAGGAAACCAGGCCTTTCTTGCCCAATGATACCCCTTCCCAGCTTCTCCATGAGGGAACCCAGTCCCCTCCCCAAGAGGCTGATCCATCCCACCTCCATCCCATTCCCCAAGCATCTCAAACCCCATACTCCCCCAGAGCAGCTCACTTCTTTCATCTGAGATGACCCCTGTCCAAATACAGCCCAAAGGGTACTCGATGCTCTCCTTAGGCAATGCCCCCTTCCAGCTCCACCCTGAAGGAATCACCCAAAACCCAGAAACACCCTCTCTCAGCTCCACTTCCATGGGAATCTGATTCCCTACGTAGGATTTACCCCCCCTTACAGTTTCAACCCCAGGGACACCCCACTCCAATCTCTTGAGATCCCCTCCATCCAGTTATGTTCCCAAGGGAATCTGATCCTCCATCCTGGAGATACCCTTTGCCAGGATCTAACCTCCAAGATACACCCTCAAGAGACCCTCACCTGGGGATATCCTAGCCTATACACAACCTCTCCCTGCTACACTCCCAAGGAAACCTGATCTCCTTATCTCTCTTCTCCTTCTGCCTACAATCCTAAGGGAACCCATTCCCACCAAGATATCTTCTGCCAGCTACCTCCTCATTCCCTTCACACAGGATGAGGAGATTCACCTTCCCAGTAATACCCTCAGAAGCATCTGTTGTCCTCACAGGGAAAAGCAGCTCAAAACTATCCCCTTAGATAAACCTGATATAACTTGTCTGACCACCCCAGTACAACACCAGGGAGTGCCACACAAGGACATCACACATCATTCTGCATTCTACCCAAAGTCAAATGGCCACCTTGCTGCATCTCTGTGTACTCTCTGGCACTGTATCTGAGCCACACAGTCATATCAGAGTAACACAGAACTGGCCCGGATTATCAAATCCAAGTAACTGCTTCATCCCTCAGGATATGCCAGGTTCCATGCTAATACCTCCTTCCCCTTAGGAATTCATACTTTATGCTATGCCCCAATAGAAGCCATTCCCCTCTCAGCATGAATGCACACTCCAGGTATGCCCCCAAGGAATACTTCCCCCACACACACACATTCCTGGAGCACCCTCACAGCTATACCCCAGAAGCAGCCCATCCCTCACTCAGCAGTAGTACTTTGCAAATATGCTTCAAAGACACCTGGTCCCTACCCCTCAGATACCCCCTATCAGTTCAAACCCCAGGGGAACACACTTCTTCCCCAAGGATATGTCAAGGATATGACTCCAACCTCCTTTACGATGCCTTGGGGACCCACTTCCAGCCCAGGGACAGATGCTCCCAGCTCTAATAAGGAACTTAATCTTGCCAAAGATACAAAGTTCTAAGTACTTCCCCAAGGAACCCCCTCTCATCTCCTCTTCTCACACCATCCCAGGGCAACCTGCTCTCTCCCTTAGTGTTACGCCTCCCACTGTGCCCCCAGAAGGCCACTTCTCTCATCCCAGAAATATTCATCACTAGGACTATCTATTCACAGCACCCACTCTGACCCCAAAGACACCCACTTCCCCTCCCTTTTAGAATGACTCTGCCAGCTACTCTCCAGGGGAATCTGCTCCCACTTGACAGAGCCTCTCAGGTACATGCGTAAAGGAACCTACCCTCCTCCAACCTCCAAGAACAGACCCTTCCTTCTGCACCACCTGCCCCCAGGGAGACTGATCCCAGTAAAATCTCCAAAGGACACCACTCCACAAACGCCACTTTTCAGCTCCATCCTAAGAGCAGCTTTCTCATGCAACCCTCAGAAGCACACCCAAGGAGAACCCCACTTCCCCTGCCAGCAGCTAGGACATGTGGAAAAACCCAGGCCAAGCAGGGGAGCCAACCCCATCCTCAAGGGATGCATTCCCGGGCTGAAGGGCGGGGCAACAAAGGCTGTGGAAAGTGCTCTTAGACTCTCCTCCAGCAGCATTTAGAGGGGAACCCACTTTTCCATCACAGCTCCCCCAAACCGGTCTCCTGCCCACCCCGCACAGCACTGCACTGCACTGCACTGCAATGTGCCGGAGGCTCCCACCCAGGCACTTCCCATCCGCACCCCCGGCGGGAAGCGATCCCCTCCCCCTCGCGAGCTCTGTCCCGGCGAGGCCCAGGCGCCAACCCCGCCCCGCCTCCTGCATTGCAGCCCCCGCCATCCGCCCCGGAGTGGCTCTGGCGCCCGTCACTCCCGCCGCCCCGCCCCGCCACAGGCTGCCCCAGGCCCCGCGCCCCCGGCCCAGCCGCACCTGGTCCCCGCCGCCTGCTCCTTTGCTGGCGCAGCCTCACGGCGCTTGGCGCCGCCGCCAGCCAACGCCGCAGCTGTCGGTGCTGAGGGGGCGGCGGCGGCGATGCGGACCCCCCTCCCGCGGAGCATCCTCCCGGGCCGGCCTCGGGATCCGCGGCGGTGGCAGCAGGGAGGCGGCGCAGGCAGCTGAGATTCGCCCACAATGCACCGCGCGCGGCACCAGCAGCATCAGCCTGACATCACCCATCGGCCCGCCCTGCGCAGCTCTGCGCCGCGGCCAGACCCCGCCCCCGCCCCCGCGCCAGGGGGCGCGTTGCCCCTGCGGGGTTGTGGGCCGCCGCTGTGCGCCACCTGCCTCTTTAACTCCCTGCACAACCTCCACCGCCCTTTCAGATACGTGCGCTGGGCTTGCAGATCTGCATGCAGTCGGCGTCCCCCCGTGCCCCTGCAGATGTGTGCGCGCAGCCCAAGTTGTACGGGCAGCTGTGCTGCTGAGCATGGCAGCCCCTGCTACGCCACTCCCTCTGCAGCTGTCCAAGCAGCCCGTTTACCACCTACCTGCCAGTCCGGCCGTGACTGCAGCCCCCGCTGTGCAGCTGAGCCCGCAGCCCCCGGGGAAACTGCAGACGTGCAGGCAGGCACCACACCCTCCTGGACCAGCAGCTCTGTAGATACATGTGCAGCCCCTGCAGATGAGCGAACAGCCCCTACACTTGCAGGTGGCAAGTATGTATGTGAATGTATGTGAATCCTGTGCACATGCAGAGGTGCATTAGACACCTATCACCCCATGCAGGCACAGATGTGCACACAGCCCATGACCCCCTGCCTTTGCTGCAAATACCTTTGCAGAGCCTATAGATATGCATGCAGCCTCTGCACCAAAAGGTGTGCATACTACCTCTGTTGCCCCTTGAACCTGCGAATGTGCATGCAGAATGCAGTCTCTGCTACCTGCTGGCTCTTGCCTCCAACCATTGCACATATGCATGCAGCCTGTGCTGCCCTGCCCTGTCCTGCCCTGCAGGTGTGCCTGGATTACTGCATCCCTTGCCTATATGTATATAACCCTTGCAATCTTGCCATTGCAGATGCACACAGAGAGTATAGGGGGAGTGGTTCCCAGAGACCCCACACAGTAAGACAACGGACTGGTTTTGGCCGACAGAGGGAACCATCCCACGTACCCAAGCCAATGGTAAACACTAAACTGGGAGATTTAATAATACCATCAGTAGTGGATACCAGGTGCACCCAAACCATGAAGAAGATGGATTTGGTGCCTCTACATATAGGGGAAGAGGAAATGCCCATCAGCATGCTCTGCTTGCATGTGCTTCATACATGTACAAAAGGAGGTGTCTGTTAGTAACCATAAAGGGGAGGACTGAAGAGCTGCCATTAGGTTTGGCCTAGATGTTACCATGCTCTGTGTTGCTGGGGCAGAACTGGCTGTATCTCTGGGAAGTACTTAACCATGGGGAAGAGGCCAGAACAGGATGCGGAGAGGAAAGCAGTAGACACGCAGACAGAGGGACTAAGTAAAGAAGATGCAGATCTGGTATCAGGAGAGTAATCAGTTGAGGTCCTGGATCTGGGGGACATTATTGGGGATGGGGAGTTTTGAGAGGAACAAGCCTGGGAACGCATCTTCCATCGCATATATGAAGGGGGCCTAGCCAAGAGGGAGGAAGGTGTACTGAACCTTGGCAAGTTTGTGTTCCCACTTTGAGGTAAAGGATAGGGCTGTGCAAAGCTTCAGTCCCCGATTCGATTTGGCAGAGATTCGGCCCAATTCGGTGGCCAAATCTCCAAATCAAATCAGTGCTGGTGTCACTAGGCATAACCCTAGGTAACTCAGAGGGATGGAAGACCACGAGTGTCAAAGAAGCCCCTCTGCTCTGGGCGAACCAGGGCCCCCCCGCTTTTTCCTGAACCTTTGTAACCCTTTCCTAAACTTTTTGTAACCTCCTGTAATACTGGAAAAACAGGATGAGTAGCAGGCAGGCTGAAACGCCCTAAAACTGTTATCTGTGGAATGCAAGGACACCGCTCAGAGAGAGAAGGAAGGAGGGAAGGGGGAGGGTGGAAGGGGGTGGTGGGGGGTGGAGGCCAAGGTATAAAAATACACTGTTGCAGGGCTAGGGGCACAGGATTTGAGACCATACAATCTCCCTGTGCCTTTTACTTGAGCTCAAATAAACTCTGTCTACTTCTCCCCCCAGTGTGTTTATTGGCGCGACACACACCGGGCAATGAACCCAATTGTTGCCTCCCTCGGGCACCTTGTGCCGGCAACAAGAGGACCCCTTTAATCTCTCCAAACCAAACTGGAACCCTCTGAATTGATTCTGAGAGATTCAGAAAGATTTGGACATTCAGACATGGAGACAGCTTTACATTTTTTTTCTACATACCTGTAGGTAGCAGGAGCTCATGAGTGCTGCAATGCTGGGGCACATGCAGTGTCCCACAGAAGCACAGGGGGCTCCTCAGCATGCTCAGCAGCAGACCCAGAAGTAGACCAGAAGCACTTCCGGGTCCACCGGGGCCCTGCCCCCCCGTACCCTCCCTGGCTCAGTGACTGGTGCCTCCTGGGTCTGGGCGGGGCACTCAGGGTCCCCCTGCAGCTGATTGCCGAGCTGGAAAGGCACAGAGGACCCCCAGCACGCTCCCTGGTGGACCCAGAAGTGGACCAGAAGTACATCCAGTCCACTTCAAGGTTCACCGCTGAGCATGTGGAGGGCCCCCCCACACTCTGTGGGGCACTCCATCTGCCCCAGCATCGCAGTGATCACAAGCCACACCTCCTACCTCAAGGTATCTAGAAAAGCTGTTAAAGCTTTGTCTATGGCCGAGTGTTTTGGCCTGGTGTAGTATGAATTTTTGCATATTAGTTTATTTTATATATATTAGTTTGAAAGTTTAGATTATGCTTATATGGTAATGGCATTGAACTGATAAACCTCTATGATTGTATTAGCTTTATTTTTGTCTTTTATGAACAGCTAAAATTCCATTTTGTGCTTGTTCCCTGCTTGACATGAGTAAATGAGCTTTGTATGCCCTGTGTACGTGAGAGTCTGTGAGACAGGGTGAATGGTGAAAGAATGGGAATTTTTGCATGAAAGCAAAAGAAGATTTAACTGTTTGTGTAAGCGATAAGGCACCAGTGTATGAGTTACCAGACAGTAAACTAATTAATGGATGGCTGAAGAACACATCTCTGATCAGGTTCAAAAGGAGCTAGCGAGAAGAAGGAATTCTGCATACCCTGCCATTTGATCTACACAATGCCTCAAGGCTGAGATACCAACTTTACTGGAATGACCTCAAGTTGATTTAACCAGAAGTTGCGTAAGAAACAACCTCTAATTCAAAACAGAGCTTGGAAAAACCCCAATGCTGAACAAAAACTTGAAATCCATATAAAAGTGAGATGCAGACAAGCCATGATGGTAAATCCACTCTCTGCAACCTCCTGTTCACCCCTCACTCCCATCACCCTCAATGAGCCTGGGCTGGCCACCCAGTGCTAACATTGAGCAACCTCTGCTGATAACTGTAACATCTTACTGGAGTGGTTTTGTCTGTATGTCCGTCTATGTCTGTTTGTCTGTTTGCTTTTGTGTGTCTGTTTGTATGATTGATGTGTCCAAGCTTATGTATCTGCTTCACGTAATCAATAAACACAGCATTTTGCCTTATCCCCTTCTATAAGGTCTCACCCTTAATTTGATTAATTGGTAATTTAAAGTCAGTACAGGCATACCTCGGAGATATTGCGGGTTCAGTTCCAGACCACCGCAATAAAGCGAATATTGCAATAAAGCGAGTCACATGAATTTTTTGGTTTCCCAGTGCATATAAAAGTTATGTTTACACTATACTGTAGTCTATTAAGTGTGCAATAGCATTATGTCTAAAAAAAAACAATGTACAGACCTTAATTAAAAAATACTTTATTGCTAAAAGATGCTAACGGATAGAAAAATGGCGCCGATAGACTTGCTTGATGCAGGGTTGCCACAAACCTTCAATTTGTAAAAAACGCAATATCTGCGAAGCACAATAAAGCGAAGTACAATAAAATGAGGTATGCCTGTATATATAAACAGGTGGGGAATTTCTGCAAGAGCTGTCCCAAGTGCCAGAGGGTCTCTTACATTTGGCCCCCAAGAGTTCCATTAGTACCTATGCCAATAGTAGAAAGGCCCTTTGACAGGATAGCAATGGACATTGCAAGCCCATTGCCAAAGAGTAGCACATCACTTTGTTTTGGTCATTTTGGATTATGCAATGAGGTTCCCATAAGCTATCCCAATGAAATTAATAATGGCCCCAAAGGTGGCAAAGGAATTAATTAAATGGACCTCACAAGTGAGAATACCCCAGGAGATCCTGATGGACCATGGGTCCAACTTCATATCCAGGGTGTTAAAAGGGGTATATGCCACCCTCAAAATATGGCAACTGAGGACACTGGTATATCCTCCTCAGGAGGAAGGTTTAGTTAAACATTTTAACCATACATTAAAAGGCATGTATGTATGTATTAGCGCCTGCATCCAAGGTGATCCCTGAAAGTGGGACCAGTTGCTACCTCCCTTATTATTTGCCATCTGGGAAGTTCCCCAAGCCTGAACCAGCTGTGCCCCATTTGAGCTGGTTTATGGATATCAAACCAGGGGGCTCTTAGACATGGTCAGTGAGGGGTGGAAGAAAGCTGAAGCAGTAGAGAAGAGAGTACCCAGGCATGTTGTGGAATTAAGAGGAAAGTTGGATTGTGCAAGGAGGACTGCAAGGGACCACCTTGAAGAGAGTCAGACACGGCAAAAGCAGTATTATGATCAGAGTGTGAGGGACCAAAAGCTTCAAGTAGGGGAGTGAGTATTGGTACTCCTCCTTGATAGCAATAACAAGTTGCTGTCTAGGTGGCAGGGCCCCTTTCAGGTGGTTAGGAAGATAGGGCCAGTAAACTATGAGGTGAAGAGAGCAGGGCATCAGAATAGAGTACAAATCTATCATGTCAACCTGTTAAAAAATGGAGGGAGCCAGAGGGGTGGCCCATGAGCCCTTTAGTGGAGGATGATGAGCTGGGGCTAGAAGGGACAACCAGTGAAGAAGTAGGAAGGCCCACTATGGGGGTGCAATTAAATAGGTTTCAGGAGATGCAACTATGGGACTTAATAAGGGAGTTTTGAGATGTGTTCACAGAGAGACCTGGGAAAGCTCAGGGACTAAAACGTCACTTCCTGACTGGAGAAGGCACCCTAGACATTTGTTTGGACTTGTTCAGGCAGAGCTGGAACAAATGAAAAGTTGGGGTATTATTAAGGTATCTCGTAGCCCATGGAGAAGCCCCATGGCGATAGTACCAAAACTAGATGGGACTATTTGGCTGTATCAGCCTTTGATGCCTTCCCAATGCCCCACATACAGGAAATGTTTGAGAAGATAGGCCAGGCTCACTTCATATCCATACTAGATCTAACCAAGGGTTTCTGGCCAATTTCTGTGGCTAGCCATTGACGTGACAAGGAGAAAACTGCTTTTGTGACACCTTGGGCCTTATTTCAGTTCACCTGGATGCCTTTTGGGCTGCATGGGGCAGCTGCATCCTTCCAGGGATTAATGGATACAATTTTAGTGCTTCACCAGGCCTATGCAGCTGCCTATATTGATGACATTATAGTATTCTCTGAGCTGTGGGAGCAACATCTGCAACACCAGCAAGTAATCCTAGTTGAACTCAGGAAGGCTGGTTTAACAGCCAACCCCAAAAAGTGTTCCTTAGGACAGAAAGAAACCAAGTGCATGAGGTTACAGCTGAGGCAAAGATGAATTAAACCTCTGGCAGACAAGGTGGAAGCCATTAAAGCCTATAAACAGTTGAGATCCTTCTTAGGCTTCGCCAACTATTACAGAAAATTCATTCCATGGTTTTCAGAGTTAACTGTATTGCTAACAAAAATGACTAACGTCCAGGGGGGAAGCAACCTACAATGGTCACAGGTGGCATTTATAGCTTTTGAGCAAGTTAAGAAAGCACTATGCCAGAGCCCAGCGCTTTATACCCCAGATTTTTACAAGACCTTCTTACAAACCAATGCATTGAAGTAGCCTTGGATGCAGTGCTTTACCAGTGGGTAGAGGGAGAAGAATGCATACATGAGCTGGAAATTATCAGTCCGTGGTGGTGAGAGGTAGCAATGAGGAACAGGAGGAACATCCAAGATGAGCTTACCCACCCAGCACCTGCATCCTCCCATTTGAGGAATCGAGGTACCAACCAGGGTCAGGAAGAGTGAGGAGAATCCAGGTACAGACTGAGTCATGAAGCCAGAAGGTCAGTCTAAGAGCACACTCTAGGAACAAACCAAGTCAGGAAGCTGAGAGATCAAGCAGAGAGCAGAGTCTGAGAGCAAGTCAGGTCAAGAAGCCAGCAGAGCACAAGTCTAAGGGAACAGCAAAGAAGTCTAGGATCAGGTTAAAACTTGTTGCCCAGACACTTCCTCTTCCAAATCAGGGTTTTATATGGAGAAACTGGAGGGTCAGCTGCCTGCAGCTTACCACTCCAGTGCCAGTGAGTGGGCAGAGGCCTAGGCCCTGCTGGAGGCTTGAAGACAGCCTTGACCCACCTGAGTGGCCAGTTGTTGGAAAGAAGACTGAGACAAATGGCTGTGCTGCTCAGGCTGAGACCCACATACTCAAGGCTGTGGTCTGATGCTATGGTAGATATCTAATAGTTTTGGGGTTCAGCTACCCCTTAAGAAGAGCTAAAGTTCCTTTAAGATTGTGTGTTTGTCCCTTTTCCTCTTTAATAAACCTTGTTATAGTTTAATATTGTTTGTAAGAGGGAAAGGTAGTTCACTTTCGACCACCCAGGTAAAAATTATTTTCCTAAGCTTTGAGGGGTGGGAGGGGAGGCTAAAGCCAAGATGGAAAATTTGTGTAAAACCCCTAAATTTGAACCTGAACCCTTTTACTGTAATCCAGGCCCGGTAGAAGGGCTACAATACAGTGTTCCAAGTTCTTAAATATACAGAATGTTCTTGGTCCTGATTAATAGTTCCAGTAACCCTGCTATTGACAAAGTGATGAAGCTAGGAGTGGAACCTGCAGCAGGGGGCTCAGACATGGAGCCCCAGCAGACAGCAATTAAGCATTGTATGGAATCAGAGACTGGTCTGAAGCCCTCCAAACTTGTGGAAGGCTTTAAGGTTCTCAAGTGCATATATCATGGTGTTAATGTTTTCTGCCAAGAACCTATTCTTCAGTGATTTCACCACAGTGTCACTGCTTACTTCCTGTTACTCAGGTCCAGTGGCAATGTGTAGGGAGTGCATGGGGGTGCACGTGCACCCCTTGAGAGCGCTGGTGCACCCCCTGATAGCCAGCAATCCCTGCTTAGGTGATGGGTAAGGGGAACAGGTGGTTGCACTGGTTCCCCCACCCTGTGAGCACCGGCCAGGGGGTGGAGGAACCAGGAGAAACACCACTGGCACTTCCAGGACCGCCGTTGCCCCCCGCTCCTCCCAGGTCAGCAAGATCAGCTGCAGGGGGACACCACCTCTGGTCATGGACTGGCCACTGGGGGGGCACGTGCCGCCTCCCCTCCCGACTCAAGAAGCACCAGTCACCCATGCTCAGTTCCTCAGTGTATATACCCTAATATTCATATTTATTTACCTGGCCTGTTCCCTTCTCCTTAGTCTGTTGGCTTGCGACCCTAATTCCCAGCATCCCCTGTATAAAAGTAGGAACTTTCTGTGCCAGATTCCCGTGCCATTTCCTGGGGTTGTGGGGTTTGGTACACTTCCGCCATGTCTACATTAAATACTTGCATGTTGTAGAAGAAATCAAACTTCGCGTTGTGGTTGAATCAGAACTGACAGAGCCAGCTTTTCTTTATTTAGAGCTATACTGTGATCACAGGGAGAATTCCATACAGCAAGGGGAATCACCCACTTGTGTGTTTCAAAGGATTTCTCAGACTCTCTAAGTTTACAAGCGTATTTATACTAAAGACAGAGAAAGAGATAAAAAAAATACACCTTGGAGAAATAAAAACAATAGTAAATTACACAGAAACTTAGAATGTTTACTTAAACAACTATCTATGCATAGGGCTATCCCAACGCATGCAGGAATACACAGGGCAAGATATCAAGATAACCCAAGGAATGCAGGAATGCAGATTCCTTACCTCAGAACATTTGAATTAAGCAGTATCAGCACTTCTGGTCTTTGTCTGTTTTTTTCTAGTCAAGTAAGCCAATTACTTCTACAATGTATAAGTACTAAATGACTGCACAGTAACCACTTACTGCACAGTAGTGTTACCGAACAGCTTTAGCTGATACTGACCACACAGTAGCTTGTTACTACTGCACAGCAGTGTTGAATCATGCTTTGTGCCATGTGACACTACTGCACAGTAGTAATGAACTACTGTGCAGTCAGCATCTCATATAGATGCAGCCTCTGTTACATTCACTGATGTTCATGTACCCTGCAAACTTGCTGAGGCCTGCATTCTGATCCCATCCATGCCCATCACTGTTGGTTTCAACTGATTTCTTGATCAACCACTTCCTTACTGCTGCTCCCAGATCCATCCAACTGCTGTCTGCATTAAACTCTTTTGCTGGAACTCCGGCTTCAATCCAGCTGTTATATGGCTCTTACCTTTCTACTGAAGCACTAAGTTCAGTCCAGATCCTCTCTGGATCAAACTATTCCCCCTCAACAATTCTTATCACCCTAGCCACTCCATCTCAGTACTGAAACCAAACTCCCTGCACAACTCCTCCACCCTCTACATTGTGGCCAGCAGAGCGGTCCAATACACACAAATGACCCCAGACAACCACTCCACCTGATGAAGCTCAAGATGCTGGGGAGGGGAAAACCTGGTCTTTGTTTTTAAATGGCACTTCTCTTCCCCACAAAGACTCAGTGGGCACATCACATGAGACATTACTGTGCAGTCGTTACTGTGCATTTATTTAGTACTAGTATAAGCAAGTACTAAATAAATGTGCAGTAACTGGAGTTACTGAGCAGTGGCACCAGTTAATGTCTTTTAAGTGACTCTACTGTGCAGTAGCCTGATGCTACTGCACAGTAGCATCTCAGCATGGTTTATGCCACATGATGCTACTCCACAGTAGTATCAAGCTACTGTGCGATCAGCATCTTACGTAGATGCACCCTATTATTACTTCTCCTACAGCTATTCTACCATGACAAAGTGGAAAGGGGTCATAGCAACAGAAAAACTAGAAAAATATGCATGCATGCGTGTGCGTGTGCATGTGTGTGTGTGTCTTCTGTTCCATTCTCCCCCCACCTCCCACACACACATGAACTTCAGGCCAATCATAGCTTTTGAAGCAGACCCGTGTCACCTTGTATTAGAAAAAATGCCAGGGTAACTGAATCCACTCCTCTTTCCTCAGTTGACTGGAACTATTTGATTGTGACCAGTATTTTTCATCTCAGCTGTGTGGTTTCTCTGTTTTCTTTGTTATAAACAGTACACTCTGCTTTTTATAAATGGCCTTATAAAGAATTTTTAAGTGTAGATTACTGCTGCCTTGAGAGAGAGATGGATTGAAATAAAAGCAAAATGATCTTAAGCCCTGACAGGACCTTTAGGCTCTTGTATGACACTTTTTGGGTCAATTCTGATGGCCAATTTTTAACAAGCCATACCAAGCCGATACCAATCCAGTTGCCAATATGCAGCCCGGCAGCATGGAGTGCAGCATCCAGCTGGTAAGTACAGCCTCTCCCACACTGTGAGGTGTGCCCTCATGGCAAGGCATGTAACAGAGACCCTTGGGTTCTCTGTTACCTCTAGGGAAAGCAGCCCAGCCAGGGAGTTCTGCAGGCAGGCCGGGGGCAGCAGCTGCAAGTCACCAGGGCAACTAGCTAATGAGATAATTAGCCAGTACCTGGCTGGCTAATCAGATGACCAGATGCAGGCAGCACCAGGAAACCATATAAGCCCAGGGCTGAGGCTAGAAAGGGCAGTCTCTACCTGGCTGCCACCAGGGAAGGAGCTCCTGTCCAGGGAAGCCCAGCATACTGGGTTAGTAGAGGTGTATACGCTTTAAGAGGCAGAAGGCTGCTGCATGTTATTATTTATGTTATAGCTCAGGGGCTTGTATTTAGGTTGAGAATACTGTTGGTTTGTGGAAAGGGCAATAAGGGAGATGGAGACCTCATCAGTGTCCAATGGGGCACTTGACTGCTTTAAGCCCTGCTAAGGGCAGACTCCAGGCTTGAGATCTTCGGTTGTGGAACAAGGCAGGCATTCTCAGGGCTGGTCTGCCATTGGCCCGCCCACCTGTTTCTGGGCTAACTGCCTGCTTCCTCTTCCACTATGCCTTGATGATATATAATTATGGTGTTAATTGGGGGGGAGGCTTCCCATTCTTGCCTCAATGCCAGGGGATGCTATCTGCTGCTCCTTTCCTCCTCTATACCACAGCGCAAGCCTCACAGCTGGCATCCAGGTGACATAATGCTCCTGGCCTACAGCCAGACCAAGCTTAGCCCTCATTGTCAGGCCTCAGACACACACACATTCATACCACCCTCCTTTCACTAGGACCTCTCACACTCCGCCCCCTCTTACAGAGTCTCTTTCACATGTCGACAACTTGTACCACCTTGCTCCCTCTTGGAGCAGGCCCCTTCAACCGTAGGCTTAATTTAGCGCACACTTTGGGTGAGAGATGTACCATCTTTTGGGCCTCTCCCATGACCCTCACCAGGGTAGTGGCTAGCTAATTACCCAACTGGGTCCAAACTTGCCCTGGCCCCTCCTGGGGCAACTCTATACACGCTCAGATACATATACACTGGGATCCCAGCCCTCTAGTTCCCCCCTCACTGGGGTTCCACAACTCCGCCCCCTCACTGGGGCTCCTCATCTCCACCCCCTCACTGGGGCTTCCCTCCCCGGTGGGGGCTCAGGTAGCCATTGCTGTGCCTGGCTCCCTTGTACCCACAATGCTGTAGGGGCTAGGGGTTAAGTCACCCTGACCCGCCTTTCACCAGGGTGGTAACTGGCCTGGAATTTCCTTGGGGCTCCTGCACGGTTGGGAGCCCCACTAGGCCACACACTCCCAGCAGGGTGCAGTTTTAGGTCATGCCCAGAACCAAGAGCCTCCAAACCATCCCATTAAGCTCCTACCCTTACCTCCAAGATGTTTTGTACAGCCTCTCAGCCAGGTGATGTTTCTGCCTGACCTGCCAGTAGTGAACTGCTCTTTTTATATAGGCGGCAAGAATTCTAAAAAGCATCTACCAGCTGTTTGGCTCAGCCCTTAAAGTGGCAGGTACCAACGGTGTCCTGCCACAGGTTACCACAGAGGGGACAGAGCCCCAGCACCAGTGAGGATGCAGTCACAGAGGGGCCAGGGGCCTGGTGCCAGTGAGGGTGCAGTCACACAGGGGCCCAGTATACAGGAACCAGGGGCTCAGTAACTTTAGAAAACAAGGGAAGCTAGTGCCACAAAGCCAGGTCCTATCCAATGCGCCCAGGCTAGTAGGCCTAGCTAGATTAAAGGGGCAAAGGCTGAAGAGGCTGAGGCCCCTACAGAGGGACAATATATGAATAACAGCTGCAAGGCATGGGGCATGGTAAAGGGGAGGTTATAGAGCCATGCAAAGGGGAGGTTACAGAACAATGCAATTAGCCCATAAGGCTTTGGGTGCCCAGCTGGGCACAGTAGACTATAGAGGCCCAGCCAGGGGCCTGAGGGCCAGCATGACTGAGGCTGAGAGTTGTTCTGTGGGCAGCCTCCCATTATATCTATTTATATTCCATCAAGGCATGGCAGGAGATACAGGGGGAGCACCGTAGGGGCAGAGCAGGGCATGGTCACAGAGCTGCCAGGAGGCATCACAGCCACCGCTGTGACTCCAACATGTTACAGGGTACAGAAGGTTTCTAGGGGGATTGGCCTGAGAGCAAAGCCAAGAGTGAAGTGGCAATCAGTAATGAGGGGAAGCAGCAGAGGGGGAAGTGGTGGCAGTCAGCAGTAAGGAGAACTGGCAGTGGGGGAAGTGGAGGAAGAAGCTGGGCCACAAATGGTGGCTGAAGTAGGGGAACACAAGAGTGGCTGATTTTCCTCTGGTGAGGCATAACCCCCACCACCACCACCACTACCACCACCAAGTTTGGGAAATGCTGGCTTAGTGCATTAATATAGTTACATTGTTCCTGTAAGTTTGACTATGGCTCTTCTGCTGAGCCCATAAACAAACACACCTTTCAAGCAACTGACTGAAGCCCCAAAACATTAGATTTTATCATAGTCAACATCCTAATGCAGATTTATAAGTCCTATAAGGAGGCTGAAGGCAATGCAGAGATTTCTGTGTTGCCTAAGATCCCTGGATGAAGTGGCTGAGCAAGGGGATTCAGAGACTTACAAACTACAAGGCTAGAAGTCCTTGCTATCATGCAGCTGAAAGCTAAATTAAAGCGTGTATTTTAGAAAGGTACCTAGTTTTGTCTTAACAGTTCCAACAGCTAGTGGATCTACCTTCTACCCCTGTAAGCCATTCCAAAAATTAAATTGGTCTCCCAGCTAGGAAATCACTGTTGTTGCTTTCAGGGTTCTATTCAGTCCTACTACAATGCAGTTCACGGCTATTCATTGAGAACTAACTTAGCATAGCCTTTATTCATACGATCAGCCAGGTGAACAAACTGGCTGACAGTAGGAATAGTGCAGGTTTAAACACAAATCCAAAGTGTTGTGCTCAAACACGCACCATTTGCCATTTAAAATTAGCTGGTTAAGGAACTTTATCATTACATTGTAGCAAAGCCCCCAGTTTTTCCTGTGTTTCTTTTAAAATGCATTCCCTCCTCTTTCCCAACCATTTCTGACTTTGTCTCTGCCCTCTGTATCCCTTATAAGTGATTACAAGTAGTACGAGGTAAGCTAAGCTCTTGTATACTATTATTGTAATAGGACCCTTTTTATATTGTAAATAGTGTTCTGTTATATTTGTATTGACTTTTACTTTTTTATATTGTATTATATTGTATTCCTATCATTTTTGCATTGATTTGTATTGTTTTGTATTGAATGTATATGGTTTAGGCCTATGTCTGTAAACTAATGTCAAGTTTCCATTTTGTATGTCAAGCCTCCATCTTGTGCCCCCTGCCTTATGCAAAATGTTGCAACCTATGACTCATACCTACCCCTCCTATGTAAATTGGTTCCTGAATGAATGGGGATGAATGAGGGTGCTTGAGAGACAATGGCAGTAGGTCTAAAAATAGCTCCCTTTGAATGACCGAGCCATAAACTCGATGACCCAACCATCACCCTGCATTGACCCTCCCTGGCTTAAGATTTCGAAGACAAAGACTGCTGCAGAAATCAGCCAACCCACCATTACAGACAACTGAAACTGCATGTCCCTGCCCAGAGTGCACATGCTCAGTACACCAGGAGCTGACTCTTGCTGGACCCCGGTCTGGACAACACCTTGCTGGAGAAGACCCCAACTGGCCATCGAGGATCAACTCACAGCCCAGGATAGATAGCTATCACCCACTTTCCTTCCCCAAGCAAAGGACCTGGACTCTGTCCCTACACACCTTGACTTCAATCCCTCCACCAACCTTTTTCTGTCCTGCTACCATTATGCGGGGATGTGAGTGTGTGCGCGCGCGCGTGCTTGCGTGCGTGTGTGTGTGTAGGAAACAATAACTTCACGGGGCTGTGTAGTGTGTTGTCTGTTTAATAAACCTCTTATTTAGAAAAAACGAGTTGGGTTTTTGTCTGTTTCCTGGCTGGCTCCTCCTTGCCACCACTTACCTGCTTTCAGTCTCCCAGCTTTCTGCCCCTCTGTTTCCAGCCCCAATCTCTCAGCTTTCTGCCTCTCAGTTTCCTGACTGTTTCCTCCTTGCCACTGCTTATCTGCCCCCTGATCTCCCAGCTTTCTGCCTCAGTTTCCAGCCTCATCTCCCAGCTTTCTGCCTTTTCTTTCCTAGCTGTCTCCTCCTTGCCAACAGGCTTTTTCCCTTGCACCAGTGACCTTGAGTAATCCCAGGGCCACTTAACCTTAAGTAACCCCAGCTTCCCTTCCAGTCTGCCAGTCCTAATCCTGGCCCCAGCAACTTTCACTCTCCCATTTTAACCCCCATTCATCTCCCTCCTTCCCTGCCTCCTGGAAATCTTTGGCCCTTGTTTCTCCCTCCCATAGTCACCAGGTATCCCAAATACCCTAAGAACACACATACACACCACACCACCAAGTTAGGAACTCACCTGTGTGTATGTGTAGGTGGGTGGTATATGCATGAACGGTATGTGTGTGTGTGTGTGTATATATATATATATATATATATATATATAAAATTGTGTGCAAGATATATGAATTAGTGATCTGTGTATGTATATTGGGTGTGTGGGTGTTGGTAACTGATTTTGTCTAATTTTTGGTGTGTGTAGTGTGTATGTGCTTGAATTGGTGATAGGTAAGCATGTGCTTAGGCTGGTAATCTTAGCAGCAGGTGGATGGACATGCCAGGACCACATTGGTGTCCCAGGGCCAACACCAATAGGCCCCAGAGCAGGGCAGCAGAAGCACAGGGTCCCAGCCTGCAGGGGCTCTATGGAGCTGGGCCAGCTCCCCCCTCTCCCTGCTGGTGCAGCCCAGCCCAGCTCCATACACTCCTGCCAGTCTATACCCAGCACTCCTGCCACCCCGCTCTGGGCCCCGGTGCCACTGGCTCTGGAACACCGATGTGAACCCCATGCTCCTGCACACCTGCTCACTTCCACTTCACCCACCCCCACCACCACTTTCTCCACTTTCCTGCCCACCTGCTGGCTGGTCACTTTGCACCACATGGCTTGCAACTGCATGGCCAGACTGTGAGGCTCAGCAAGAACCATCTGGGCCCCAAAGACTGGGGCGATCCCTGTGGTCCTCCCCTGCCTCCCTGCCCCCCACTTCCTACTTAATTTCCCACTTCAGTACAGACACAAACAGCTCCATGGTGCCAGGCCAGAAGCCCCTGCTAGGCAGGGGCTTCTGGCTGGGGTGGGGGGCAGGCAGCCCCTGCTGTTGCGGGAGCCTGCTGTGGCTTCCCCTGGTTCCTACTGCCCCTGTCTCTTGTCATCTTTGACAGGAGCCTGGGGCAGATAAATATTAATTTTCTAAATTTTTTAGCGGTCCTGCGGTCTAGAGAGAATGGCCTGGTGGGCTGGATATGGCCCACAGGCCAAATATTGCCCACCTCTGATGTAGCCCCTCACTTGGATCTTCGGTATTTCCTTGTGTCTGGAACTTTGTTATATTAAGCTTTAACATTTTCTAATAAATTTAAATCTGGATTTCCCGTCAGGGTCAGACTGATCACATTTGGGGTCAAGAAAGAATTACCCCGTGATGAGATTGTTATATATGGTGAGGGGCTTGCCTTCTCTGTCATGGGAGTGTGGCCCTCTTCTGTGGTTCTCTTGAGTTTACAAGAAGTCATGTGAGACTTTAACAAAAGCCTTGCTGCAGTCCAGATACACTCTATCCACTGTCTTCCTTTCACCCACCCAAGCAGTTACTCTGTCAAAGAAGAACAAGTTTGTTTGACACAATTTGCAATTTGGCAAATCCATGATGGCTGCTTGTGACCAGTCTTTCTTCCTCCAGATGCTTGCAAATGGAATTCCTGGGTATTGAGGGAAAGCTAACTGCTCTGTAGTTCCCCATGCCCTACTTTTTGTCTTTTTTTAAAGGGGGCACTGCCATTTGCCTTTTTCTAGTCCTCCAGTACCTGGCCTATCTCTCATGACTTCAATGAAGGTTATCGCCAAGGGCTCTGAGATCTTTGCTACCCAGTGGTGATGAGTAGAGGGTGCACAGGGGTGAATGTGCACCCCCTGAGAACACTGGTGCACCCCTTGTCAGGCTGTGCTCCCCACTCAGGTGACAGGCAGGAGGGGCAAGCAGGAGTGCCAGTGCCCCCCCTGCAAGTGCTGGTCAGGGAGTGCAAGCACCAGATGTAGGTCCCAGTCAGTAAGTGTTGCCAGTCTGTAAGTTTTGCCATAAGGGGATTCCCCCATCCTCATCAGCAAGATTGGCAATGGGGAGATTCCCCACCACCAATCAGCACAATTGGCCATAGGAGACCTCCCCGCTACAGGTGCTGACTGGTTATTGGGGGATCATGTGCACCCCTGACTAAGGTGGCACCCGTCGCCCATGCCGCTACCAGTTCCTTCAGTACAGTGAGATGAAGTTCATCCAGCTCTGCTGACTTAAATTCACTGAGACTAATTAAAAACACTTTCTCTCTTTTGTAATCCCAATCTTCAACTTGTCCTCTTTCTTATCCAAATCATCCTTATTAGTCATCTGGTTACAACTTAACTTTTTTTTTGAAGACAGAGGCAAAGTAGCTGTTGAACAGCTGTGCCCTTCTTTGTATCTTTTGTCAAGGGTTACCCTGGTTAGTTAAAAGTGTACCCACGGCTTCTTTGTTCTTTCTTTTCTGGCCAACATACTTCCAAACCTCTTCTTGTCATTAACCTCCCACACCAGGTGCAGCTTATTCTTTATCTTTGCCTTCCTGATTTTGTCCCTGCAGGTTCTTCCTATTTCCTAGTATGCTTCCTTGGTGACTTGCCCCTTTTTCCATTGCTTATATGTTTTTGCATTTGAGACACTGGGCCCCTACCCCATTGCTAGAATAGGAAGGGGATCCAGGGGTACTGGCCCTTTCCCCCTCCATCACCTCCCTCCCTGCACCTTTTCCTCTCTTACCTTTTGTGTGTTTGCCAGGTTGAGGTCCCTTACCTCTGGTTTCCTTGTTCCATGGTTCTGATTTCCACCCCTACCCTTGCTTTCTTCCACTTTGCCTCTGTGTCTCTTCTTCCTGTGTCACGGTGGTGATGTCAGAACCAGATTCACAGGCAGGGGAGCCTGAAGAAAGATGACTGCTGGATCCAGGTGGAGGCAGAGCCTCGTGATCCAGGGGTGAAAGTAGAGGGGTCATGTGAGGCAGAGAGCCTTGCATAAACCCAAGCCCCAGGCCAAAAAGGAGCAGTCTGGCAGTGGAAGCTGCCAGAAACAGAACCTTCTCTGAGAAGCATGAAAAATGGAGCCCAGATTGCAGAGAGAGGGCTCAGAAGGCAGCTGTGAGTGAAGAGAAACTGGGGACCTGCATAGGAAACAAGCTAAGTACCCTGGGCACTTGCCTGTTTTGTTTTCTTTCTACTTGGAACCCGCCACCAAAGGGTGTGGTGAACTCCATGTGGGACATCCCTCTGAATTGGGACTGGTGCTTATATTTTGTGATTTTTGTTTTTCCCCAGAAGGCAAGGTTGTGGTTGTGGAGGCAGAGGCCACTGAAAGGGGGTGATTGGGGACACACCAAATTTGAAATTCCACTGAGTGGACAGAGGATAAGGACTAGAATATGTTCTTTGGCCAAACGAGGCCACACTTGCCCAGACTATAAGGCAAGAGGGTTAGTGTATGTTCTGTGACTGAATGAGGCTAAGCTTGTGTGGACTTGTAAAGCTGGAAGGTGGCAAGGAAAAAACAGGATTTAAGGCTGCTGTAGCAATATTCTGCTACATAAAATGTTCTGGAACCTAAGGTCATGGGGTATGGGCAGAGCTGATCCAGGAGCTTGTGGTTCTGAACAGTGGGCCCGAAGATAGAGGGCTCAGCAAGAGTAAAATTGGGACAAGGCCAGGGGGGATGCCTCAGACCAGATAGGGCCCACCTCCTCAAAAGCATGCCTTGCCCTTGTGCAGCCTCCCCTGCTAACTTTGACATCAATATGTGGTAGGAAAGACTAGTGAATAGGGGAGAGACTGGAGGGTATACCCTGTAGTGGCACTTGTAAACAGCCTACAAGTATCCTACTCACCTCTTGTGCAGTCATATTTGGTCTCTTGCTGTTCTTCTTGTGCTTCAATTGTGTCAGAACAATTTCTTGTTTGACACCTTTAGAAAATTCCAACCCTTCTGGGAGCCACTATCCTTCAGTACATCTTCCCTTGGCATGATGCCTATTAACTCTGAGTCAACTGAAATCTGTCTTTTTAAAATCTGGTCTTAGTTATGCTAACCTCATGCCTTCCCCTTCTCTAAATTACAAATTCTATTGTAATCCCGAATTCCCCATCACCTTCACATCCTCCACCAGTTCTTCCCTATCAGTCAGGACAAGATCCTCTTGTTGTATGCTCGACTTCCTTCCACACAAAGTAGGAAATTGTTCAAGAATTACCATATTTACTTGAAAGGTTTTTAACTTCATCGTGTATTCATCTTACATTCACATACAAGGAAACCTCACTAATTAAATAACTTAATTAAATTGCTGCAAAAAGCAGCACGTACACAATAATGAAAACCAACTTTTAAGTTGTTTAAATGTAACCAACACTGAGCATGACTATAAAACACATGGCCCATATCAGCAAATATACTGATGGGAACTTTTCTGTACAACCACCTGCACCCTCATTATGGTGTCTCTGATACCAGGTAAGGTAGGAGCCCACCACAAGACTAGATCAATACAGCCTATTTAAATAAGATAGATTATAGTTAGAGATGTAAAATTTCCAGGAATTTTGAAGCCATGGAAAACAATGGTACTTTTGCGGGGAATGGGGTTTCCTGGGGAAAAAATGGAAATTTTGGGAAAAATTGAAATATATGTGTGGCAGAGCACTTTTGGGGTGCTTGCCACATGGTAGGGGCTGCAGGAAGCTGGGGCCTAGCCCAGAAGGGAAGTCAGCCAGGTGAAGCCCCCCCAGATCTCATTCTAAGGGGGGGAGGTATATGGTAGAGCACTGTTGGGGTGCTTGCCACTTGAGGGCTCCCACAGGCTCCAAGGGGAGCCTGCTTTGGAGCAGCAGTTAGAGGAACCTTCCCCTGGTACCATTTAAAGGGGGAAGATGGGTGGCAGGGCACTCTGGGTGCCTGCCACTTTAAGACCAGAGCCAAGCAGCCAGCAGGTGCGTGACCGAGGCAGCCATTTTAGATCTCTGGCTACCTATATAAACAACTCAGTTCCCTACTTGCTGGGGAGGTAGCAATGTTGTTTGGCTGTAAGCCTCCATAACAACCTGGAGGTAAGGGCAGGAGCTGTTGAGGATGGATAGGAATCTCCTGGTCCTGGGCACGATATAAAACTGTACCCTGCTGGGAGTGGGTGGCCTGGTGGAGCTTTCAGTGATGTGGGAGCCCCCAGGAAATGCCAGGCCAGTTACCACCTCAGGGGAAGGTGGGTAAGGGTGCCTTAACCCTAGCCCTCACCTTCGGGTAGGTTTGAATACCACTGGAGGTAGTTGGGAGCCAGGCATAGCTGAGACCACCTGAGCCCTGTGGGGTGCAAGACCCTGAGAGAACCCAAGGAGGGAGAGTGGGGGCCAGGCACGGCTGCCACCACCTGAGCCCTGTCGGGGGGATAGAACTCCGAGGGAAACATAGTGGGGGCCAGGCATGGCTATGGCCACCTGAACTCACTGGGGAGTGAAGCTCCGTGGCCCCAAGTGAGGGCGATGGAAATTAGGACCCCAGTGAGGGGGTAGCCCTGAGTGAGGGGGTGGTATGAAGCCCCAATTGAGGGGCAGAGATGAGAGCCCTGAGTGAAGGGGGTGGCAGTGTGCAGCCCCAGTGAAAAGGGAGAAGAACCAGAGGGCTGAGGGCCCTGTACATTAATATATACAGTGTTGCCCCCAGAAGGGGCCAGAGTAAGCTTAGGCCCAGTTGGGGAATTGGCTGGCCAGTACCCTGGTGAGGGTTATGGGAGGGGCCCAAAAGACGGTACGTCTCCCACCCAAGGGACAGATTAGCTAAACCTATGGCCTAAGGGAGCTGCTTCAAGAGGGAGCAGGGCAGAATAAGTTGTTGATGGATGAAAGAGACCCTGTGAGAGAGGGTGGAGTGTATGAGGCCCAAGTGAGATGTGGGCAGTATGAGTGTGCAGGAGACATCATTCCTAGATGTCTGAGCTGTATTCAGCTGTGCTGAGGCACTTTGTGTGAATGTACCCTCTTTTTTCTGCATCTGAAAATCAGTAGGTTGTTCTACTTATTTCAGATAACAATGAAACCTAAAGAGATTAATTTGGTTGGCTCATCAAAAAGCTTGAGAGCTGAGTTGATAAGTATCAGTGCATACATATCCTCCTGGGGTGAGAATTTTTGGGATCATATGGATTCCTGCTGGCACCCTGTATGTCATGGCCTTTTGAGAGGAGGATCGTTTACACATAACCAGTCTTTGAGCTTGGCTGGAAGGGAATGACTGGAATCACTGCAGTGTGGCCTTGGAAACTTGAGGGATGGGTCTTGTGTCCATGATAGTAAAAGGGCCCTCTTTTAATGCCAATAGAGGCGTCTCTGCCCTTTGCCTCTGTATGAACCCTGATTGTAAGGCAATCAGGGTGTTGGCTGGTGGTATATTTTATTGGAGTGTAGTGCTTAGTGCCTTGTTCTGGAGAGTTACAGGAAACAGGACAATAGCTGGAGGGATCCTCAGAGTCAGTTGCTGACATCTGGGGCTCCCTGAGAAATTGTCTTGTCTTCTACTGACATCTACATCTGCCTGGAGCAACAGTATCATCAGGTGGAACAGTTCCTGGGTATGGGAATTTCATGAGTCTCAGGAATTGTTGCATTTCCTAGACTGAATATAGGGAACTGCAGGCTACCTTCACCTTCTTGGAGTCCATCATGATGCCATCTGGGGACACTGCAAATCCCAGGAACTCAATGGTCGTCTGATCAAATGCTCATTTCTCTAATTTGGTGTATAATCCCGGTTGTTGTGTTTCTAGGACAATATGGACATGCTGGGTATGTTGTTCCAGGTTCTCTGAAAAAATCAGAATATTGCTAAGGTAGACCACCACAAATTGGTCAAGTAGGTTTCATGATACATTGTTGATATATACTGAAATATCTCTGGGGCTTTGGTCAGACCAAATGACATAACAGAATAAATAACCCTAGGTCTTTCAGCCTTCCCTCATAAATCTTGCCTCCCAGGCTTCTAATTACTTTTGCATAGGCTATGAAAATACACTAATGCAGCTAAAATATAGTTTAATATACTGAATTCAGAGAAATTTAAACTCTTACCTTTTCTATAAAGAAGTATACTTTCAGCTCTTTTGTACTGCTTCTGTACTTCTGTGGATCTCAAAGTCACAGGGCCAGGAGGAGGCAGGTTCCTTCCAACTCCAAAACCTTTAGACTTGCTCTGTCTCCTCTTCTGAGGCTTTTGAGCAAGCAGGGCAATAAGCTCCTTGCTTCTAATCTCTACAGGAACGAATGGATGCTGTTGTCAGTTTCCACTCCCAATCCTTTGAGGCTTAGTCAGGAGGACAGGAGCAGATCCACTTGTCCCAGGCCAACTTGTCACTGTGAGTGTATCAATTTGTCACTGTGAATGTATCAATATGTTTGCAGGCCAACTGGGTGCTGCAACTGTATCAGCCACTGGGCTGTTTGGTTCGGGATCGAGGAGGCAAAGTTGGGAGTGAAGCAAAGACAAACTTCACTTATAACAGTAAAGAAAAATTTACTTATAGCAGCAAGAACATGTTTTAACAGCAAAATATGGTTTACGTGTATAACAGTTAATAAAAAGGTTAAGCTAATAAACAGACAATATAGCAGTAAAAGTTAAAAATTGGCGGTGATGATAAGAACAAAGACAAATTGACAAAGCGTTTCCACTTGGTTGGCATCTTATCGATAGTGCCTAAGTGCCAGGTACCCGCCAAGTTGATCCAGCAAAATCTGGCATCCCTGATCAATGCTGTCGGAGGGAGCACCGGGGAAGGTCCCTTAGTCAGGATCTGGTCCTTGCTCACACTGGGAGTCTGGAGTCCAGGCTTGAAACAGCAATGACCATTCTGTTCCGTCCTTCCTACTGGTTACCTGACGTGTGTTCCTTTATAACTTGTCCTATGCTAATCTGTTGGCTTTAGAGCCACTCACAATTTTACCCTACGGCTGTACAGAGAGTTAATTTTAACATTACGGTTATGCTTATGACAGACAGGATACGTCTGCAGGAAACAATCTTGCAAGCTTTGCCTTAGTTAATATTAACTATTATGCCATTGCTAGATACTCTCAAGAAGCAAATCTTTTGGGGGGAGTAAAGGGTAGCAATATATGAACACCTTGCCTTAAACATTTTATTCCTCATTCTAAAAAAAAACATTTCATAAGAGGCTTTTTAATTTTTCCAGAAATTTTCAATTTTTCCAATGTTTCTGGAAAAAACAGAAAAATTCCTTGGGGGGGGAAAAATGGAAAAAAAAGTTCCCCACCCCCAAATTTTCTGTTTTATTTTCCCTGGGCCTTCACATCTCTTGCTCTAGCATTTGTTTGGCTGTGCACATGGATCCCAGGATATACTGGGCTAATCCCATATAGTGTCTTTACATGTGCTCCAGGAAGTGGGGGAAAGGGCATTTTAATTAGAGTGGCTCTTGGGAACCGCTCTAATTAAAACACCCACAATGTCTCATATAGTCAGCATCCCAGGCTTCAAAATGGGAGCAAGGGCACTTTAACTTAAGCTTGTTGAATGAGTTAAAGTGCCACTGCCACTATTTTGAAATGCTGGCATGCTGAATACACGACACTGTGGCTGCTGGAGTTTTTTAATTAGAATGCATCAGAGCAGGCATTTGGCATGTGTACAGGTACCCACAGTTTCCTTGTGAGCCAGGAGATCAAGCACTATTATAACATTTGCATTGTCTATGTGCATACTTGGGTCTCCAAGGGAATCTGGAGGATTGTTGTTCAGTGTTGAACAGCAGCTCTGTAAGATCCTCCAAGGTGTTGACAGGGCTTTTGTCTGGATGGCTCTGTGTTTATTACCAACCCCAAGAGGCCTTTGACCTTCTCCTAACTGATAGTACGAATGCACTCAGAAGTGTTTATCTCTGATGTGTATTATTTTCTGACCTGGAGGTTAGGGGTGGAGCAATATGATGGGAAACTGCTGTTTCTCTGTTACACCTTTGAAGCTATATATTCCAGAATGTGAGTTTGAGTCTGGCTTCATGCCAAAGGCTACAGGCCCAAGTTCACCCAAGAGTATTTGGCCTGGGAAGTCAAAGGCAACTGGACATAGTGCTACTTACATCACTCCCGTTTGTGCCCTTGTCCACAGAACCCTGGTGTGCTTTAACCATGCTACAAAAAAGGGCTTCTGGACATGCGTGCATCATCCACTGAGGCATAGGCAGTCTGAGTAATGATTTGCACAAGCTGTTAGCCAGAGGTCTGAAGGATAGGCAGGGTCAAATCTAGAGGGTCAGAGTCTGAGCCAGGGCCAAAATGGTAGGCAGAGCAAGGTCAGGGAGTAAGCTAGGTCAGATACCTCTGAGAGCTGAGTTCCAACAATCTGAGACACAGGGCAGGGGTTGAAGTCAAAATATGAGCAGGGTCAGCAATGGGCGTTCCGATCTAGAAGCAGGGCACAGAGGCAAAGAAACAGTGGGGCAGTCCAAGGGTAGCAGCAGGCTTATTGCTGGACAGCTTCCCCAGGAAAAACAAAGCCTTATTCAGGTGGGGGATCCAGTCAGAGTCTGGGAACCTTTTGGCCAATAAGGGGACAGTTGTGGGAAGCCTTTTCCTGGCAAGGCCCCTTTTCTTGCTGTTTTTGCCTTCTGCGTGAGATGTGACCTGTTGGAGGGCTAAGCTGGTGCTTTATCCTTGAGCCCTAGGGTCGGGGTTTGGGACTGGGTCCTGATGTGCCCCCTCCCCCTTGGTATGCCTGACTTTCAGTGGGGGTGGTCATAGAAGATTAGAGTTGGACGGGACCTCAGGAGGTCATCTAGTCCAACCCAAAGCAGGACCATTCCCAACTAAATCATCCCATCCAAGGCTTTGTCTAGCTGGGTCTTAAACCTCCAAAAATGGAGATTCTACCACCTTACTAAATAACGTGTTCCAGTGTGTTACTACCCTCCTAATGAGAAAATTCATCCTAATATCTAACCTAAACTTCCCTTGCTGCAACTTGAGACCATTGTTCCTTGTTCTGTCATCTGCCACCACTGAGAATAATCTAGCTCCATCCTTTTTCAAACCCCACCTTTATGTAGTTAAAAGCTGCCATTAAATCCCTTCTCAGTCTTCTCTTCTCTAGACTAAATAAGCCCAGTTCCTTCAGCCTCTCCTTATTAATCATGTGCCCCAGCCCCCTTAACATTTTCTTTGCCCTCCACTGCCCTGTCTCTAACTTGTCCCCATTATTTCTGTAGTGAGGGGCCCAAAACTAAACACACTACTCCAGATGTGGCCTCATCAGTGCTGAATAGAGGGAAATAATCACTTCCTTTGCCCTGATGGCAACACTCCTCCCAGTGCAGCCCAGTATGCTGTTAGCCTTCTTGGCAACAAGGGCACACTGTTGGCTCATATTCAGCTCATTGTCCACTGTAACCCCCCAGGTCCTTTTCTGCAGAGCTGCTGCCTAGCCAGTCAGCCCTCAACCTGTACCAGTGCGTGGGATTCTTTCATATTAAGTGCAAGACTTTGCACTTGTCCCTGTTGAAACTCATGAGATTCCTTTTGGCCCAGTCCTCCAATATGTCTAGGACTAGGTTGCTGAATCCTAGCCCTCCCCTCCAGCATATCTATTACTTCCCCCACCTTGGTGCCATCCATGAACTTGCTCAGGGCACTCCATCCTATCTTCCAGGTCGTTGATAAAGATATTTCACCAAACTGACCCCAGAGCCAACCTGTGAGGCACTCCACTTGATACTGGTGGCCAGTTAGACATTGAGTAATTGATTACTGCCATGTCTAGGCCCAGTGCTCCAGCCAATTTTCTACCCACCTTATGGTCTATTCATCCAGCTCATACTTCCCTAGCTTGCCTGTGAGAATGTTTTGGGAGACCGTGACAAAATCCTTGCTAAAATCAAGGTATACCACATTCGCTAGTCTCCCTGCATCCACAGAGCCAGTCATCTCATCACAGAAGGCAATCACTAAGGGTACACGGATCGAGATTTTGGGAGCCAATACCGATAGCCGATATTGATCCAATTTCTGATACAGCTGCCTCCAGCTGGTAAGTCTGTTGTGGTGGAAGGGGACAGGGGAGGGAAGGGGTTTGGGGGGGGGCTGTGCTGGGCTTTTCTTGGTGAGGGGTGGGCAGCAGTGGTGCTGGGAGGGGGCTGCAGCCACCCCAAATTTCTCTGTAGCCCCTGTATGGCACAGCTCTGGCTCTTCCCGGTGCATGGGTGGAAGCAGGGGGTTGAACTGAGGCTGCACCAGGTGGGCAGTGGTGTTGGGAGCAGCGCTATGGGGAGGCTATGGTGAAACATGGGGTGGCTGCAGCACCCGACCAGTGCCACTGCCACCTACCCTGAGCCCAGCCCCCACTGAGAAGAGCCTGGTGCAGCCCTCACCATAGCCCACAGCCACAGCTGGCCTGTCCCACGCCACACAGATCCAGGGGCACACGCGCCACCCCTATGCCTTCCCAGGGTGCACGCAGCGGCGGGAGCTGCCGCCCGCTCCATGAGCTGTGGCTCTGTCATGCTGGCCTCACCCTGGCTGAGCAGTGCCATGGGGAGGTGTTGATCTGCCCCCTCATGCCCCTTCCCTCTCCCTCCCCTTCCACCATAACAGACTTACCAGATGCATGCTTATGGGCTCTGCTTCTCGCTGTCTGCGTGCTGTGTTGTGGTTGCACACAGGCACAGGCATCTATCAGCCAAATTATTAGCCACTACAGGCTGATTTGCAATACACTCTATTTTCTTTATACCGGTACCAATCCAATTATTGGACTGATGTATCGATGCACCTCTAGCAATCGGGGCAATCAGGCATGATTTGCCCTTGGTGAATCAAGGCTGACTGTTCCTAATAACCTTCTTCTCATCCGAGTGCTTAGAAATGGATGACATGAGGATCTGCTCCATAGTTTTTCCAGGGACTGAGGTAAGGCTGATTGGTCTGTAGTTCCCTGGATCCTCATTTTCCCCTTTCTTAAATATGGGCATTATGTGTGCCCTTTTCCAGTGATCAGGGACCTCTCTTGATTGCCATAAGTTTTCAAAGGTAATGGCCAGCGGCTCTGCAGTCACATCAGTCAACTCCCTCAGCACACTTGGGTGCATCCCATATGGCCCTATGGACTGGTATATGTCCAGCTTTTCTAAATAGTTCCTAACTTGCTCTTTCACCATTGTTGGCTGCTCTCTTCCTCCCCAAAGTGTGTTGCCAGGTACAGTAGTCTGACTTGCAGTAGATTGACTTTGCCTGTGAAGAATGAGGTGGAAAAGGCATTGAGTGCTTCAGTCATTTCTGCATCCTCCGTCATTAGGTTGCCTCCCCCATTCAGTAAGGAATCTACATTTTTCCTGACCTTTGTCTTGTTACTGACCTACTTGCAGAAGCCCTTCTTGTTACCCTTCACGTCCCTTGCTAGCTGCAATTCCAGTTGTGCTTTGGCCTTCCTGACTTCATCCCTTCATGGCTGAGCAATACTCTTCTATTCCTCCCTCGTTTTGTTTGTCCAAGTGTCCACTTCCTGTAAGCTTCCTTTTCATGCTTAAGCTCACCAAAGAGCCCCCTGCTAAACCAAGCTGATCTTTTGCCATACTTGCTAGTCTTCTTGAGCATCAGGATGTTTTGTTCCTGTGCTCTCAATAAGACTTCTTTAAAATACAGACAGCTCTCCTGGACTCCTCTCTCCCTCAGACTCACTTCCTAGGGGATCCTGCACATGAATTCCCTGAGTGAGCTAGGTCAGATCATTCACACAGTTTCCAGACTGCGATTAAGGAGCTTTTCCTGACCCAGGAAGTGCAAGGGCCAACCAGAGGTAACGCTTTCTTAGACTTGGTGAGTCAAACTGTTTTTCTGAAGTCCAGGGTGCTTACTCTGCTGCCCTCCATCCATTTTATTCATCTTTCTAAAAGAAAATATTTCATAAGAGTTTTTTTTTAATTTTTCCACAAATTTTCAATTTTCCCAATTTTTTCGGGAAAAAACAAACCAAAAAAATGCCTTGGAGAAATATAGGAGAAAAACCATTTTTTTCTGGGTGTTTTTCTGGGCCATCACATCTCTAATTAGTGTCTTTTGTATGCATTTCCCCCCCCAAGTGTCAACTCGCTTTCAAGTCATGGTGAGCCACTATACTGAATACTTTACTTCCTCTTTACTCCAACACTGAACCGCACCTTTCTTTCCCATTTCCAAATAGTCCTGTTTTTCAACCAGCCTTAAATGTCTGGCAGATATCACCAAATGGGACCCCAAACAGCTTACCCAGAATTTCTCTGTCACCCCCTCTCTGTCACACAAGATTGGTATGGCTCTGCCCTCCGTGAGGTGGAGGAAGACCAGGTTGCAAAGCTCCTCATTTGCATATACATTTTTCAGAGGATCGCTAGACTCATGACAACAACACCTCATTCCAGCCATAAGTGGGTCGGGGGGAAGGGGCTTAATCAGCACATGGATCCACTGTGGGGTGTATCTGAAGTACACACACATGTATTAGGCAGTGCCAAACTGTGGGGTCACCATGCCTTGAAATGCTGTTGTCTCTGCTGGGGTCCAGCCCAATGAGTTATATGGTAAATCACTGAATATTTCTTGTACAGGTATGGAAAAACTATGGGGGCCTGGTGGGGAAATATCATGACCACTGAGATGGTTTTCCTAGTCTCTGGGGATAGCTGCTTTTCTGGCACAGAGTAGTACCTGGGCGGAGGTAATGTATAGTTAACCTTCCACTTTCACTTCTAGTGGGAAGAGTGTCACTTTACACGTAGGCAGAGAGATAAAAATATTTAGAGGGGCTGAATGTGCACATGCGCATGCTCTGCCCCTCCCCCCAGCAGTTAAGACTGTGCAGGAATGTGTGGGGGGAGGGGGAATGGAGTGGGAGGCAAATTGAGGCCCATGGGGTGAGGGAAGGAGTGGGGGAGGGGCAAGGGCTGGGGTAAATGGGGGCCCCAGCCAGGCCAGATGGTGGGACAGTTGAAGCCCAGGCAGCTCATCCAGGGGCATGGCAGGGTTCGTGCCACTGTACACATCTCAGCATCTGACATTTGTGTGCAGGGTAGAGGCAGCTGCAGCTGTGTGTTGGGCTTTATGCCCCACTGCCTGTGGATCCACATGACGCCATGTGTGTCTTACCACTGGGTGAGCAGGGGATACAGTGCCACCCCCGGGGCAGCTATAGCTGGGTGCAAAGCATAGCATCCAGCAGCAGATGTCTCCACATTGTGCACAGATGGGGGAGTACATGGCCCCCAGGCCTCCACCAGGAGCCCCACCACACCCCTGGACAAGCCTCCTGGGCTCTGATCATCCCACTGCCTGGCTAGAGCCCTGTTCACCCTAATCCTTGCCCCACTCCCCCACACCATGCAGACCTTGATCTTCCCCTGCTCCAGCCCCTTCCCCTTCACAGAATAGATTGATACTTGCCTGCTGTTCTGGGCAGCCAGGGATCCACACACCAGGCTGTGATCCTGGCTGTGTGCAGAGCACTCTCCAACCCTGCTGCATCAGCCTGGAGCCCATGGCTGGGATGCTTTGCAGCCCTCCCTGCTGCCCCATGTTTGGGAGGAGGCTGCCTATGTGTAAAGAGACCCGGGCCTTCTGCTGCCTATGGCTTTATGCCCACTTTATGGAAATGGGAGACTCCTCCCTAGCTAGCTCCTCTGGCCATATGGTTGAGGGCAAGTAAAACTCGAGGGCATCTGAACCCCAAGCTTCCAGGCTTGGTCCTGCACATAGCATGCCCACCAAATGATTTGGAAGCATCTGAAGCTGCAAGTTGGGGGTGGGAGCATGTTTGCCAGCAGTAGGGCCACATATGGTTCTTGTATGACTCACGGATTTGGAATTCATTTGGCTGATTTTTGGCTTAGAGCACAAAAAGATGTTCCTTTAAAAAAAAAAAAACAAAAAAAAAACCATGCAGGGGCAGAAAGGCCCATCCAACTGCCTTCAGAAGTTTTGGTAGCAGGAAGCCAAAACAATCAAACACCTCTTCTGGGACTGTCCATATGCCAGACGGATGTTAAAGAGAATACATGTACTTCTTGTGGTGACAGGTTCCATAAACCTGATCAGGTTCCATAAACCTGATTAGAATTTAGGCTGGTGACAAAAATTAAGGACAACAAAAAGTCCTTCTTCAGGTATATAGGGAGCAACAGGAAGGTGCAGCCTAGTATAGGAGCCCTACAGGACAAACTAGAGCAATTGGTAACAGAGAGGGGGGACAAAGCTGAGCTCTTCAATGAGTTCTTTGCATCTGTATTCCTAGACACAGACCAAGACTAATCTCCCAATTATCTCATAGATAAACACAGGAGGGACACCAGCCCACCAACTGTTAGAGCAGACTTAGTGAAGGGGCACATGGAGAGGCTGGATGTATTCAAATCAGTGGGCCCAGATGAACTTCATCCAAGGGTGCTGAAGGAATTGGCCAGTGTCATAGTAGAGCCACTGGCATGGCTGTTTGAGCACTCATAGTGCTCCAGTCAGGTCCCAGGGACTGGAAAAGGGCCAATGTGGTCCCTAGTTTCAAGAAGGGGAGGAACCCAGAAACTATAGGCCAGTTAGTCTCACTTCTATCCTTGGGAAAACTCTGGTAAAAAAAATCATTAAGGATCACATTTGTGGGAGCCCAGCAGGGGAAATAATGCTGAAAGGAAGTCCATATGGATTAATTGCAGGAAGGCCTTCAATACAATATCTCATAGATTTCATAGACATTAGGGGCTGGAAGGGACCTCATGAGATCATCGGGTCTGCCCCCCCCCCCCACCACCATATGCAGGAAGTCAGCTGGGATCAAGTGACCCCAGCAAGAAATAAATTCAGCTGTTTTTCTAAGGAGTCCAGAGTAGGTGCTTGCAACACCTCTGGGAGGAGTTTGTTCCAGATCCTGGACACATGCACTGTAAATAACCTTTTTCTTATGGCCAATCTAAACTGGACTTCATGGAGTTTATGGCTGTTAGACCTTGTTATCCCTTGGGGAGCTCTGGTGAACAGGTATTCTCCCAGGTCCTGATTTACCCCTCTTATGAAGTTGTGGGCTGCCACCAAGTCCCCCCTGAGCCTTCTCTTCTTCAGACTGAAAAGTTCAAGTCCCTCAGCCTCTCCTCATATGGCCTTCCCTCCAGGCTTCTCCTTCCTGAAGTGGAGGGACCACTACTGGATGCAGTACCCCAGCTGCATTCTCACCAGGGCTGAGTAAAGCGGGAGGATGATTTCCCTGGTTTTGCTTGAGATGCATCACTGGATGCATGCCAGAGTTTGCCCACCACAGCATCACATTGGTGACTCATATTCATCTTGTGGTCAGTCAAGGCCCCCAAGTCCCTTTCAGTCATGGTGCTAGAGAGCATAGCACTGCAGAGCTAGTAAGTATGTTGGGGGTTCTTCCTACTGAGATGCAGCACCTTGCACTTTTCTGCTTTGAAGGCCATCCAGTTTTGGTTGGCCCACCTTGTGAGTGTGTCCAAGTCAGCCTGTCCTGCGATGTGATCGCCTTCTCCCATAATTTGGTATCATCTGTGAACTTGGCCAGTTCACATCTGACTCCTGAATCTAGATCATTGATGAAAATGTTAAAGAGTACTGGCCTGAGTACTGAGCCCTGAGGGACTCCACTGGTAATCCTGTGCCATGTTGATTTGCTCCCTTCAACTAGTACTCTTTGAGTCTGACCCCATAGCCAGTTGCCTAGCTATTGGACCATATGATGATCAAGGCCACAGTTCCCCAGCTTAACCATGAGGACATTATGGGGAACTAGGTCAGAGGCATTCATGAAGTCCAGATATATGATGGCCACATCATCTCCCTTGTCCAGGGCACATGTTACTTGGTCATAGAAGAAGATGAGCTTGGTCAGGCAAGACCTGCCAGTCACAAAGCCATGTTGACTGGCATTCAGAAGCTTGCCTCCCATTAATCTGTCGATGGATCCCTTGACAATTTTCTCCAGGATTTTTCCAGGGATGGACGTCAGACTGATTGGTCTATAGTTCTATCTATTGGTCTATCTCATTCTGTTCTCATAAATAAACTGACAGGCAGTGATGTAGATGATTACATGGTCAGGTAGGTAGCAAATTGGCTTATGGGTTGCACCCAGAGAGTGGTGGTGGACAGGTCAATATCGACCTGGAAAGATGTAGGTAGTGGAGTCCCACAAGGCTTGGTCCTTGGACTGGTGTTATTTAATGTCTTCATCAGTGACTTAGACAAGGGCGTGGAGAGCACCCTGTCTAAGTTTGCAGATGATACCAAATTATGGGGCAAAGTTAACAAACCAGTGGGTAGGGAATGGATCCAGGCAGATCTGGACAGGTTGAAAAAATGGGCAGAATGGAAGAGGATGCAGTTCAACAAAGACAAGTGCAAAGTGCTGCACCTGGGCAAAAAGAACCACCTATACACTTACAGGCTGGGGGGGTGACCTTCTCAGCAGCACAGCAGCCAAAAGGGATCTCGGAGTCATTGTTGACTCCAAGATTAACATGAATCCTCAATGTGACAGAGTGATCAACAAGGCTAACTACATTTTATCATGCATTAGCAGATGCATGACAAACAGGTCAAGGGAGGTGATGCTTCCCCTCTATGCAGCACTGACCAAATTTCAGTTGGGGTAGTGCATCCAGTTTTGGGCACTGCATTTCAAGAGAGATGTGAGGAATTGTGAGAGGGTTCAGAAGAGGGCCACTCATATGGTCAGAGGCCTGCAGGAAAGGCCCTATAAGGAAAGACTGAGGGACCTAGATCTCTTCAGCTTTTGCAAAAGAAGACTGAGAAGTGATCTTGTGGCTGCCTATAAATTCAACAGGGGAGGGCAGCAGGGAATAGGAGATGCTCTACTTACTAGGGCATCCCCTGAAGTAGCTAGAAACAATGGCCACAGATTGACAGACAGCAGATTTAGGTTGGACACTAGAAATAACTTCTTCACAGTAAGGGTTACCAGAATCTGGAATGGGCTTCCAAGGAAGGTGGTGCTCTCCCCTACCTTAGGGGTCTTCAAGAGGAGACTGGACCTAGCTGGAGTCATTTGACCCCAGCACTCTTTCCTGCCCAGGGCAGGGGATTGGACTCGATGGCCTACTGAGGTCCCTTCTAACTCTAACATGTATGAATCTATGAATTCAACCCTGCTGACCTCTTAATACTACATTACAGCAGGGGACACTAAACTACAGCTCACACAAAGCAATATGTGCAGATCAGTGACAGTTGTTTAGTTTTATTAATTGACATATTTTACTTAAGTGTAATTTCAGTACTTACATTACTGTGTGATGGGGCATCTCACGGCTGGTCTAACCGTTGGCCTGCCCACCTATCTAGGGTAGTCTGTCCACCTGCCTCTCCTGCCATACCTTTGATGTAACAAATTAATAGTTGTTAACAAGATGGGAGACTGCATATTTTACTGCCCGATGCTAAGGACATAATACACAGCTTCATAGTGACCCTACACCATGTTCCATGCCTTGTAGATGGCATCACTATGTGGCTTCATCCCCAAGATGGACCTCATTCCATGTCTGCCTGGTATTCGGACCCCACCTGGATCCTACTCAGGCAATCTATTCCGCCCACATTCTGGGTGGCAAAACTCCCTAAGCCCTTTTTCTCTTGTGGCTGTGGCTCCCCCTGGGACCTTTGGCCTCACTAGCCCTGGCCTTGCCTCTAAGTCAGTTAGGCCTCCTGGCCTCTAGCTGTGGCTATCCCTTGTGTTGGGCACTCCAGCCCTTTGACCGTTCATGTCCTGGTCCAAGCATGGGCCAGTGAGGTGATTTAGGGTAGGAACAGAACCACTCACCCTCACACTCACACTCTTATACAGGTCCACCTTCTCAGGCCCCTCTTAACACCTCTTGCTCTCTACTCAGGCTGGCCTACGTGCAGTCCTTGGGGCCCCCTCATATGGACCCTAGTCTATGCAGCCCATGTGCAGTCCTTCAGGCCTGCCACACACTACTCTGTGCAGTCCAATCAATCATGTACACACCCCCTCACTGGAGCTGCTACACCTCCCCTTCACTGAGGCTCCCAGGCCTTACACTCCTTGGGTCTCAGGCCTGATGACAATGCCTGGACCCTCATCTGTCTCCTCTACGGGGTAACCCACCAGGTTGTGGGGCTGTGGCTATATGCAGAGCCCCGTACTTGTCTTTCACTAGTGAGGCACTGGTGTGGCATTTCCTGGAAACCACAGGCAGCCCTACCACACCATTGAACCCTAGCAGGGTGTAGTTTTAGGTCATTCCCCAGGAATAAGAACCTCCTCCATCCCCATAGTTCCTACCCTTAACCACCAGGTGTTCTGGGACCAGCATCTCTGGCTTCCTGCAGCAACTGCCAGCTCAGCCGTGAGAGCCTGGGTTTATACTGAGGCTTCTCATCCCCATCCTCCAGTCCAGGAGCCCTCCTGCAGTCATGTGACCACCTCATTAGGCCACATTACACCTGCCAGCTGCTCCATAGCCTGCTTAAACTTCTTAAAGTAGCAGGCACCAAAGGTGCCCTGCCACAACAGTCATAATGAAAGTACTGATTTTCAGGAATACAATTGTGCTCCTGGGTGTGGCAGGAAGTCATCTTTGTTTCTCCCCAAAGTCTCTGTGATGTGACAATTTGATTAGGATGGGCCCAGCAGGGGAGACACACCCTTACCCTATTTCTTTAGGTAACCTGAGCTGGCTACATTCCTGAGGGAGGGGGGAAACCTGCTCCCTCTGCCTACTTGACTGGTATCAGCTACCTGGGTGAGGGGCTTCTACCTGGTGGGCTACAGTCTGCCCAGCAACTAGTGATGTATTTCAAATTGGCTGGCCAACAGCCAACTGGAGCTGGCCTCCACTGGACCAAGTGAATGAGGTCACAGGGGCTATATAAGTTAAGACTGCCCCGGAGGAGGGGGCAGCAGCCATGCAGGTGACTCAGACTTAGAGAGGAGCTTTACTATCTGAATCCGGCTCTCTCCCCCATAACTCATGAGTGATGAACGGCCTGCCTCCAGAGGGAATCTCCAACAGCCTCTGGATGATGCTTGTGAGTAAGCTACTCCAGATCTGGTTAGATATCTAGCTGGCAGTAACTCATATGAGTGATCAAAAGGCTACCTCAGCCAGACTGTTTTGCTCGATGGGATTTCTACGAGATTGCTCTATCCTGTACCCTATTTTCACCCTACCCCTATAAACAATAAAGTTCTCCTTTGTGACCAGTGTAGAAGACTTATTGAGGGGTCAGTATAAATTATGCTTGAGAGGCCCCTTAGGTCTGCAGACTAAGAGGGACTTTCCTTTTTGGCCCCGGCTTAGAGAAGTGCCCCAAGTGCTTGTACTGGGTCGAGGACCCGTAGGACTATTAGGCCTGTGTTTCCCCAAGGACACAGGGCCGAGAGAGTCCCTTCTCAGGGTGGTGGCAGCTTACGTTACCCCCAGGCTAGTGAGTGTGCTCCAGGAAGGGGGTCAGCCAGACATGAGGCACCCCTAGGGAGGCACTTGGAGCCTGGAAGGTGATCGGGCGCAGTGAGGTGGGTGGAGCAGGAGCAGACCCTATTGGCCCGCCACACTGGAAGCCCAGCATAGTTTAAGCACCCCAATCTTCAACACACCCTAGCTGTCAGTAGAGTGAATTTGGAGACAACTAATACAAAAAGGTTTTTTTAAAATAATTCTTTTAAATTATTTAATTAACTTAAAAAAGGAGGTCAGCAGAAGATTGATCCATGTCAGGCTCTACAGCTACTCCGGATGTACTAAAACATTCATTATACGAAAAATCTGCAAATTACACTGCAAACTACCTAAAAGTACCAGTGAATTGTAATGGTAGCTGGTGGGCAAGGGGGCTTAGGACACATAATTTGGTGAATTGACATGTATGTGACATGTACACATGACAGATTTTTGTCCACAATGGGACAATTGTCCATGATCAAACTAAAATACATCAGAACTAGTCTAAGTTGCCACATGCTGAGACAGTATGACACGACAAAACCTTGTGCACATGTACATGGTGATGTCATTGTTAGCTAAATGGCAATTTTTCATCACATTTTGTCATGTGTACGTGGGCAAATAGTCACGTGTACAAGTACCCTCAGTGCAAAGACCAAACATTACATTAGTACAGTATTTCTCAACCCATGGGTTGCAACTCATAAGCAGGTCACAAGAATATATGAAAGGGTCACAAACAAACTTTAAAAATTGATTATTCTTTAAAGGAGAAAAGCATGGGAAACTGTGGCTTTTCCTTTGCAGGTTGCCAGAGTTCCAGCCTGAAATGGCCTTCATGTCCCACACAAACCCCACTCTGCCCCAGACATCCACCCCCTGTCCCACACACTGGGGGGCTGGAGCCTGGGCACAGGGGACAGTGAGCCAGGAGTGAAGGACATTAGGTCAGGGCTGGCCATCAATATTTACAAATGGGTCCTGGAATAAACAAAGTTGAGAACCACTGCATTAGTAAATCCAAACTGGGAAAAATATCTATGCATGTTACACTGCGAACCCCCAAATCAATCCTGCATATGGATGAGTGTGTGACAATGAGCTGTATACTGCAATATCAGTATTCCAGTTATATGAATTGTCCCTCCAAGACTTCGTTGTCAATTGCATCATAGTTTTGATGTATTAAGACTTCCAGTTCCTCCTGCTTCTGTTTCCATGCTCCATTTATAGACATCTAAATTGTTCAGCAAATTGACAGTGTTCTCTTCCTTGATGTCATATGCAGTTTTTAGCTGCATCAATAGAAGCATTAGGGGGATGGGTCTACATGTGCATTCACTGAGCAGTAACTTACTGTGAAGTAAACAGTTTTTAGATAGACGCATACATGTGTAGGTATTACTGCACAGTACTGCTGTGTGTGTTCCGACTTGGGAGTAAAGTTACTTCCAAGTTGGAGCATACACAGTGTTTCTGCACAGTAAGGTGGCTATACATGCCTTACTGCACAGTAACTAAGTGGGCATAAGTAACTGTGCACATGTAGACATGCCCAGGAGGTGCTAGTGCCTCTACTTGGCATTGGGTAGGCCCCAGTATTGTGTGCAGTTTTGTGCTCCACATTTTAAAAAGAATGTGAAGAAGGGTACAGAGGCAGGAAACAAAATTTATAAAAGGTTTGGAAGGCAAGTCATATGAGGATAAGTTGAAGGATATAGGCATGTTCAGCTTGTGGAAAAGGAGCTTAAGAGGGAGCATGATAGCAATCTTCAACTACCTGAAGGGCTGCCATAAAGAAAAGGGAAAACACCTTTTCTCTCACTGCAGAAAGCAGGACACAAATCAATGCCTTGAAATTGAAGCAAAGCAAGTTTATATTGGATATCAGTGTCAAAGACAGAGGGAGAAGAGCAAGACTCTGCACCCCTCCCTCAGCCATATCTGACCACCGGCTGCTGGGCTGGAGAGAAAACTCCAGGGGAATACACATGCCTGAGGGGCAACTGATTGTCAGCTGGCAAAGAAGCCAGTGGATTTGCTACCAGGAGCACTGGCGAGGCGATAAGAAGTAGCTGAGGAGACCAGAAGAGGGAGAGAGAAGAAGAAGCCTCCCAGCTGTGACACTCCCTGGACAGGGATAAGAGGAGTGCAAAGGCTCACAGGGCAACTGAACCAGCAAGTCTGGCTAGCCTTTATAGGGACAGGTCTCAATGGTGAACTGTGTTTTGAATTGTGACTACTGAGAATGTAAATCTTGCCTAGAAAGGGATTACATATCATCATGGTGAACTGCCTCCTCTTATGTGAATCAAAAACTCAACATCAAGTCGTGGCGGACAAAGACGCAAGAGGCAGCAACATCCCTAGGCCAGTCTAGGTCTGTGGAGTACCCAGACAAGGGTATCTCCCCTGATGCTACTACAATCAGGAAAAGCTTCTTCACTGTTAGAACAGTGAGGCAGTGGAAGTAGTTGCATCTTTATCATTGGAGGACTTCAAGAAGAGGCTGGACAGGCATTGGTCAGAGATAATCTATATGTAGCTATACCTACATTCTACTATGCATATTTCCCATGCTTCTGGGCTTGTCTGGTTGTCACATGGGTCTGGGAGGGAATATTTTTTCCCTCCTGCTGCAACATGTGTTGCGGGTTGGGCAGGGGGTAAGCCTTCCTCAGAAGCATTGGGTTGGCTGCAGTCAAGGCTAGGGATTTTGACTGGGATGTGCCAGTGTTTCTGCCGAGACTTAAAGACAGGGGTTCCTGCCTAGAGGGTCTTGCTCCTCTGCTCAGGATCAGACCAATCACATTTGGGATCTGGAAGGAATTTTACTTTATGGTCAGATTAATATGTACTGTGGGGGGCAGGGAGGTTGCCTTCCTCTGTAGTGGAGAGGCATAGTCTTCCTTCTTGGATCTCTCAAATGCATTTTAACAAACTTTGCAGCATCAGGAATTGACTGCTGTGGTCCTCTTGCTTTGCCTGTGGCAGACAGGGGTGTTACATTTTGTATTGTGTCAGGATTTACTGCAGTTTTGCTAAGGGGTTAGACAATGGATTTGTACAGGATAGTTTTGGACAGGGATTATTTTCCCTCAGGCAGGGGGTTGGACTAGATGACCAATGGAGGTCCCTTCCAGTCCTACTTCTCTGTGATTCTATGTCCCTGTTTAATCACCTCTTATCCAGTCTACATACATGGCTATTTCTCTCAATCTTTCCTTTCCTTTCCATATGGCTTGCCTTCCAGTCATCTTGGTCACTCAACTCTGGATGCCCTCTATTTTCTCCAGAACTAGTCACAATATTCCAACCATGGCCTAACCAGTGGTGAGTGGAGTGGAACTATCACCTTCTGCATCTTATACACAACAGTCCTGCTAATGCAGACCAAAATTACACTCTGTCTCCAGTTTGGGTTCCTGGCTGGCAGGATGTCAAACTAGGCCATCAGATGAATGCCTCCATCCCATTTAACATTCTGAATTCGAATTTGTATATAAATGTGCTGAGCTTCCATAAGTCCAAGATGGTGTACTAGCACCTTTCCTCTTTAGACTGGGAAATAACTATTGTAGACTACACCTGTGCAAGTAGGCAGCTTTTCGATCCGGCATTGGATCTGGCTGCTTCAGATGTCAGCGATCCAATCTGGAGCTCTGGATCGGTTCCCCGCTTCGATCTGGCCAAAGCAGCTCTGAAGCTTCAGAGCCACCTCGGAGATCCAGCCATAGGGTATAATGGGGAATCAATGAAATATCTATAACTTTGTTGTTTTTGTCTGATTTCAGTGAAACCTGCAGGTGTGGTAGCATCTGCTGAGAGCATGAAGCCTGCCAAGTTTCAAGAAGATCAGTGCAAAGGTTTGGGGGGAACTGCACCTCAAGCTGCTGACAGGTAAAACTCAAGACACAGATGACCCCATGTGTGTTAAAGTGCAGTGGGCTGAAAACCGCAGGGATGGTGCCCCTGCAGAGGCCACAAGGCCTGCCAGCTGTGTGCGTCTCTCGCGGGGGGAGTAAAACTCGTGATGTGGGTGGGTGACAGTGTGTGTGTGTTAAGGTGTGCCCTTCCTGGAGCTGGGGCCTCTGCACTACAAGGCAGTGTGCTCCAATGAGGCCTCCTCCTCCCCAGCAGCCTCAGGTCCACTCCACCACTTTACATGACAACAGGTAAAATAACTTAGCTGGCTCAACACCAGTAGCATCAGCAGCAGCATCAAACATACCTTTCATAGATTTCATAGACATTAGGGCTGGAAGGGACCTCAGAAGATCATTGAGTCCAGCCCCCCGCCCAAAGGGCAGGAAGTCAGCTGGGGTCATAGGATCGCAGCAAGATAAGCATCCAATTTGCTCTTGAAGGTGTTCAGTGTAGGTGCTTGAACCACCTCCGATGGCAGGCTGTTCCAGACCTTGGGGGCTCGGACAGTAAAGAAATTCTTCCTTATGTCCGGCCTGAAATGGTCTCACAGTAGTTTATGTCCGTTCAACCTCATCATCCCTTGGGGCGCTCTGGTGAACAAACGTTCCCCCAGATCTTGGTGGTCACCCCGATAAACTTATAGGTGGCCACCAGATCACGCCTGAGCCTGCGCTTTTCCAGGCTAAAGAGTCCCATGGCTCTCAGCCTGTCGTCGTAAGATCTGTTTTCCTGATCTCTGATCATGCGTGTGGTGCTTCTCTGGACTCTCTCAAGTTTCTCCACATCCTTTTTGAATTGTGGAGCCCAAAACTAGATGCAGTACTCCAGCTGCAGCCTCATCAAGGCCAAGTACAAGGGGAGAATGATGTCCTGGGATTTGCTTAAGCATCTATGGATGCAAGCCAGCTTTTTGCTTGCTTTACTAGCTGCAGCATCGCATTGCAGGCTCATGTTCATCTTGTGGTCAATGATGATCCCCAAGTCTCTTTCTTCCGTAGTGCTAGCCAGAGTAGCACTGCCAAGCCTATAAGGATGCTGCAGGTTTTTCCTCCCAAGGTAGAGAACCTTGGAATTTTTTGGTGTTAAACACCATCAGGTTCTCGTCCGCCCATTTGCTGAGCCTGTCCAGGTCAGCCTGGATCACCCTCCTGTCTTCTGGTGTGGATGCTTTGCCCCAAAGTTTGGTGTCATCGGCAAACTTGGCCAGTCCGCTTCTTACTCCAACGTCCACATCATTAATGAAGATGTTGAACAATATGGGTCCAAGGAGCCTTGGGGGACCCCACTGGTCACAGGGCACCACGACAATTGACTTCTGTCAATTACCACCCTCTGGGTCCGACCATGGAGCCAATTCCCCAGCCAGTGGCTCGTGGTGGACCCAAAGCCACCATTGGCCGGTTTCGCCAAGAAGTGATCATGGGATACCAGCTGGAAGGCTTTTTTGAAGTCAAGATATATGACATCAATCTCTTCTCCCTTGTTCAGGTGATAGGTCACCTGGTCGTAGAAGGAAATGAGATTGGTCAAGCAAGACCTACCCGCAACAAACCCGTGCTGGCTATCCCTCAGGATGTTGGCATCGGCCAGTCCATTAAGGATGGCTTCTTTAATAAACTTTTCTAAGATCTACCCCGGTATAAAGGTCGGGCTGATGGGTCTATAGTTTGCTGTATCCACTTTCCTCCCTTTCTTGAAGATTGGCAGCACACTGGCCTTCTTCCAGTCTTTGGGTACTACACCAGAGCGCCAGGAGTTTTCAAAGATCCGTGCCAGGGGCTGGGCTACGATGCTCGCCAGATCTTTGAGTACCCTGGGGTGTAGACTGTCAGGGCCGGCTGACTTGAAGGTATCCAGCCTCTCAAAGTGTTCCTTCACAAGGTCAGCATTGATGGAGTGCAGAGGATCTCCCTCACCTGGACCTCCCTGTCCCATAGACTGATGAAAGACTGATGCAAAGTACCCATTTAATAGGTTGGCTTTTTCCTGGGTGTCAGTTGCCCCATCTGATTCAGCAGAGGTCCAATGTTGCCCTTGCTTTTCCTCCGGGTCCCCACATATCTGAAAAAGGACTTTTTATTGTCCTTAATGCTCAAAGCTAGACCGGGCAGGTCACAGTGTGCCAGAATTTCACTGTGTATATTGAGTCCATGAGTTTCTGTACCTACTACCTAAGAGGCTGATGAAGTGCAGTTCATAGGCCCAGCTCTGAAAAGCGGTTTGTACATTCAAACAAAAACCTAACCTCATCACCAGAACTGAAGCCAACTTCCTACAGCTCAAAACACAAAACCTGCCAACTATCTTCAGTACCCCCACACACTGCACACCAGAATCTATCAAAGACAACAAAACCCAACTACCTGTGGGGGCACATTCCTCACCAAAAAAAACACCAAAAAAACACTCTGCCTCCTTTTTCCTTCCATCCAGGACCAACTGCAGGTACTTCCTCAGCATGACAAAGGGGTTTTCAACCCTAAAGCTGGCATCCCGGGCAGCTAAACTGAGCTCACCAGGAGCCTCACAATTGCACTGCAACCAGCAAGTGTCAGGCCTGTTAAAGATGTGACAGGTCTGGGCATTCCCCAGCCAGGACTTTGTGCATGTGTGCATTAGCTGGATGTTATGGTACCTCCTACCTGCTTTTCATCAGGGTATCATTGGTCCTGGCATTTACGTGGCTGCTGCACTTCCAGCAGTCCCACCAGACCTCTCTACTCTGGCAGGGTGCAGTTTTAGTGGTCATGCCCAGGACCTGGAGCCTCCTCCTTCCCCATGGCCTCAATCCCATACCTCCAAGTTCATCCTGGCAGGAGAATGAGCTCAGCAGAGACATGTTCTTCCCCTTCTGGCTGGTGATGCATTTAGTGCCCCCTCCAGCTGAGAGTGGGGCATTACTTGGCTTTTAAAAAACTCAAAAAAGGAAATTGGTGTAGATGGAGTGAGGAGGGTGGCACTCAGTCTATCTGCACATGGAGCTTGGGGAACCCCAGAAGCGAGAGGTTCACCTTTAGGAACACCAGCTGCTCCACCGAAGCAGGATCCAAGCAGGTGCAGTGGGGTGCCACAACATCCCCAGCAATGCTGAACACCTTGCTTTGAACACTGGTTGGTGGACAGGACAGGTGATGCTGGGCAACCGTGGCCAGATCCTGCCACATCTGGCTGCGGCTTGCCCAGAAGGTCAACGGGTCGCAGTGGCTCCACATCCTCAGCAAGATAGGTAGCCACCAAAGCCTCAGCACTACCTGCCTGAGGCTGGGGTCTGGTGCATTTGGACCCCAGCATTGAAGCCATGCCTATGGCCCACATTGGCAGTGGCTGATGTGAAGACTGGCTGGTGCTGGTGCTGGGAGTGCTGGCACGGGAAAGTGGATCCCCCTCTTCCACGTCCCCTCACCTCAGCACTTTGGCCTCCCTGCCTTTGTTGACCAGCATCTGCATCCAGTGATTGAGAGTTTTAGTGCTTCCAGTGCACATGCTCTCCTTCACCCTCAGGCTGCACATGCCTGCCATCATGTGGACCGTATTGGACTGTAAGGGATCCAGCTGTCTCCTGATACCTTCCTTCAGCTGCCTCACCAATGCCTGCACATCTGGTGACAGCGGCCTGCCCCAGCCAGCAACATTGATCCCCTGGAACTTCTCCATTTGGTTCCCCAGTTCCCTCACTAGGGGGATCACCTTGCTGAGGAGGGCATCACCAGTGCTAAGGGTCTCAGTGGCCTTAAGGAAGGGCTTGACCACCAACATCTGGGAGATGGTACCTCACTCAGCTCTGTTCAAGGGGCTGCTGATCCAAATCTCCCCAGGCAAGGCCATCTCACGAATGGCCTTCTGTTGCCCTAACAGCCTTTCCAGCATCAGGTATGTGAAGTTCCACCAAGTCTCCACATCCTGCATGATTTTGTGCTGCAGAATGCTCAGCTCTGCCTGTTTCTCCTGCAGCATCTTGCCCCCCTTGATGCTGCGGTGGAAGTAGCCCACCACCTTCCTGCATTTTGAAATCAGCTGGCTTATAGCAGTGGTGGTGGTGGCGCCGTCACCAGCAGCCCTGTTCCCCTCCGAGGCATCCCTTATTATGAGGTGCAGCCTGTGTGCCACACAGCAGATGCCAACAAAGTTGGCATCCCAGACAGCCTTCACCATACTGGACCTGTTGTTGATGACCTTGAACCCACAGGTGAGCTCAGCCTGCCCAGTGAGCCACCCCTGCACCACGTGGTTCATGGCCACCATGATCTCCTTTGCCATGTAGAAGTCATCCAGCACCTTGGCTTTCAGTAGAGCCCACCAACGGCCTGACTGATCGCACCAGTGCCCTGTGAGGGAGAAGCAGGCGTGATTGCCACCGCAGCTGCTCCACATGTCAGAGGTGAAGTGCAAAGTTACCTGCGGCCCTGCCTTCTGCAGCTCCTCCCTCAAGTACTCCCAGCATGCCTCATTCCAGGAGGGCACCACCATCCTTCTAAAGGTGATGCATGCGGACATTTTGTAAGATGGGGCCAGAAGTGCTACGAACTGCCTGAACCCTGCCACTCAACTAGGGAGAAGGGCTGGCTATCCAGAGCAAGAATCTCCCCAATGCTCTGGGTGACCTCTCTCGCCTTAGGAATGCGCCCCCCTTTCTGTCCACCTTTCCTCCACTGGTCCAGGGTGGCCTGCCTCTGTTTTGGGGGGAAGGGGGCTTTGGAGCGAGCAGGGGACTTCCCTTTCAGCACGCTCATACTGGTGCCAGGCTGAGCAGGAAGAAGGGCAAGGGGGTGCTGCCTCCTCAGATGCATCAGCATCACTGTGGTGCAAAAGTGTCTCACATCCTTGCCACAGCTCATTTGCCTTCAGCAGTGCTAGCAGATGGCAAACCTGGGATCATCTGCCAGCTCAAAATGCTCCCACACTACACTACTCACCTGCTTCTGGGTTGAGGGTGAGGATCCTGACTTATCTCACTCCTCAGCAGGCTGAGGCTCAACAGCAGGACGAGCTGCCTCAGCTGAGCCACTTGCCTCCACAACCTCAACCTCCTCCGAGGTGCTGCTTTCTAAAGTAGACCTGTGTCTAGGGGAAATATGAGGCGCATGGTGCACAAACTTTGATTCACCCTCAGTTCCCAGAACTGCTTGAGCCAGCGCACTCAGCATTCCTGGTTCCAGCTCCAGCTCCTTCTCAGGCACTGGAGTGGACAGGGGCAGGAAAAACAGCTGGCTCCAGCACCTGGGGCTTCCTTCCTATGCCCCATGAGTGCAGAGAATGCTGGAAAAACAAATGGCCTGGTGGGGGCTGCACGACTCGCTGTGAGGTGCAGTGCTGGCCAGAGCCAGGCATCACCGCCCTTGCCTGCTGTTGTGCCATGGGGGAGTGCACAGGGTGACCCCACACTCCTCCTGCCCCACAAACCACACACACAGATACACGCCCCCATTGTTGCCTGTGTTGACTAGAGGAGAGTTTGTTCCAGAGCCACGCACCTACACCCCACAAATGCCACACAACCCAACATGCCCTATGCCCCCACACACAGCCACACCCCCTTACAAACTCCCCCCACACCCCACCACACACAGCCCCCACCCTAAAAACCCCATGCCTCCACACCATACACCCCCCCATAAACACTGCCACACCCACCCATACACCCCCCCACACCCACCCAAACACAATCGCCCATAGAATATGACTAAGAATTTAGTTTTGAATTATTATGCAGTCACTTCTATATATAGTACACAAACACAAATCATGGCAAAATATTTTTTGTAATAAAATTAAAATATGTTATAGTAGGGGTTTTGACTTTTAGTGTTTGATTTGTTTTTTTACTGGTTCTAAGATGGCAACTCCCCTCTCCTCAAAGGAGTATTTCTGGAGGGTAAAGGGAGGGACTTCTAGCAGCAAAGGTCAGGGGTTAGGGGTGGGACTTCCGGACCCAAGGTGGCAGCCAGGGAGCAGGGCACTTGTCAAAGGGCAGAGCTACCCATGCAGCCCTCAACAGTTCACCAATCTCATTAAGCAGCCCTCCACCCAAAATAATTGCCCACCCCTGGCTACTGGAAGCCCCTAGTCATGGAACTACAAGGAGGTCATTATTGTACGATGATCATTTTGTACTTGGAACTGAGAGAGGTATGCAATCCAGCAGAGGCAATCATGACTGAGAAGGCCTATCTAGGTTCCACTCTGCTCACCCCATATGAGTCAGATGCTAGAAAATGTGCCCTAAACATGGTCTGTCTCATTTAATGCGACTGGAAAACTGCGTACAATGGTATCACTCTAACTGCAGTCCAAATCAAGTAATGAAGTTCACAACCTGGAACAACCACACTCTGATGAACAACCCTAACAGTGAGCAACTGGAGTGAAGAAGAGTACTCAGGGCCAGAGAACTGTCACAATTTGATATTGACATTGCTGTACTTAGCGAGACCACATACACAGGAGAGGGGCAGATCAAAGAGCATGCAGGTGGCTACACCTTTTTTTGGAAAGTGTTATGATATGGCCACCCCTGGGATGGCTGTGAAGTCCCTAGGGCACCATAACTGTGCCAGGTCTGCCCTACAGGTGCCTACTAACATTGCCTGCCACATCTTGCTGATATAAATGGAGTGGGAGGCTGCTCTTGAGTTGTTACTCAGTCACAGTCCTGACAGGCTCCCTTAAACTCTGTAGGATGCTGGACCCCTTTATTGGGTCCCACACTCAGGAGGTGCCTTATGATACCCCCAAGTCTTATGGGCTAGATATGTGACTCCAAAACCACCCCTTTATCATGCCCTGTGCCTCACAGATGTTATGCAGATGTTGTCTTCTTGTGTTGAGGCTTCAGCTTAGTCTGTCCTCAGTAACTATGCCCTCTAGTGCTGGGGTCTGCTCTCCCCATGTTGCTTCACCCTCTCTGGTGCTGGGACCTTCTCACCCCCTTGTCACTGTGCCCTCTGGTGCTGGGGTCTGCTCTCCCACTATCACCGCACCCTCTGGCACTGGGGTCTGCTCTCCCTCTATCACTGCACTCTCGGTTGCTGGGGTCTCCACACTGTAGTGTGCCCCAATGAGGCCTCCGCCTCCCACAATCGCCTCAGCCCAGTCCACCGGTGTAAATAACAACAAAAAGCATAAGCCCCTGGGCTACAACACAACTATAACATAGGGTCCACACTCTAACCCCTTTTAGAAGACAAGCTTCTCTCTCAATTTACTGGGCCTCCTGCCCCACCAGTACCTATGAGCTCCTATAGCCCCTTAATCCTACCAGAAGCAGAACAGCCAGTCAAGCATCTCTAGTTAGCTTCCTCTATGAGAGCTCCTTCCCTCTTGGCTGCTGCCAGAGAACTAACTCTCTGGTCCCAGCCCTGGGGTTGATATGTGCCCAGGGCCCTGCCTTCTTCTGGTCAGCTGACTGCGTGCAGGTGAAAACTAATTCCCTCATTAGCCTGCTGCCACAGTAACCTGCATTGCTAGGGCCATCTCTCTAGGCAGTTTCTGCCTTTAGTGCCTTGTGACAGAAAGAAGCTGAAAAAGGCCTGTCCACACCATTGGTTTTGGTATCAAGACTAAGATTGTTACTCAGATGCTGGAATTTCTAGTTGGAATCTACAAGTGACTCAAGATCTTTCATCTTCAACTGACCAACAGTTAACATGCAGTAGTCATCAGACCCTTGATGCAGATAATGAAAGAAGTTTACTGTAAACTTGACCAAATCCTGTCAAATAAGGTAAGATATTTCTTAGAGATTTCAGTGCTATAGTGAGCAAAACCCTGAGCTATGGAAAGGAACACTTGGAAAGGAAAGGTTGGAAAAGACAGTTTAAATGGAATTCTTCTCCCGAGCAATTGTTAAGAACATGACCTCATCATCACAAACTCCTTATTCCACCAAAGGAACAAACGGAATCATGGATGCACTTCCACTCAAACCACTGGCATATAATTAACTACATTATACTTTGTGTTGGGAACCATAACAATGTCTATATCATCAGACCTATGGCCAGTGAAGATGACTGCCGGACAGTCAGTGTTTGATATCTTTCATCATGTCCATTGGTACTGCCCCAAAACAGCATAAGCAAAACAGACAACCAGAAAAGGCCTTCACTATCAAGCGCTTAAAAGTGTCTGCTAAAAGTCTCCAGCAGTGCCTCACTGAGAAACTCCCCAATTTTCCTTATGATCTTGACCCACTTTTCACTGGGAGAGCCTCAAGAAATGCATCCATGAAGAATTCAAAGACTCTCTAGGCTTTTCCATAAAGAAATAATATCAGGACTGTTTCATGAGAATGATGGGGAAATTCTAGCTATCACTGGCATTAAAAGGAGGGCCTTCAAAGATAGGTAGAATCACACCAACTCCAAACAAAAGCAAGACATTATTGCCACATTAAAGCCAAGACCCAGAGGAAAATTCAATAGAGAAAGAACAAGTAGCTTGCGGATGAAAACAAAGGATATTCAAAAGTCTGCCAACAGCCATGACATACATAGCTTCTTTGGTGCAGCCAAATTTATCTATGGCCCAAGCACACAAAGAGCCATCCATCTGATGCCCAAGGTGGAATAAAGCTCTTTAAAGACAGCTCCACCATCAATGTACAGTGGAAGGAGCACTTTCTAGATTGCTCTTACCCAGTGCAGTAAAAGATAGAGAAAGACTAGGAAAGGGAGCTGCCTGAGGCCAGGGGAAGTGTGATGCTGTACTCAGGCAATTGCCCTGAAAGAGTGGATGAAACCAAGACAGCCTGATGATCAGCAGGGCACAGCAGAGCACTTCAAGACTCACTCTTGCTTCTGAGGGCAGCCTCATAAGTTTTAATAACTGCAAAACATGGCAGGCAAGGACTGGATGGGTACACTGGAAAGCCAGAGCAAGGGCAGGTGCAGGGGGAAAGCAGGATTAATGTAATTACTGGGGAGCACCACAGATGCTCTTAGAAGTGGGATCCCATTAAAACAGTATCTACTGCACCAGACTGCAGGGGGGTGCTGACCACCAATTACTTTTCAGAGATGAGGGCCATAAAAGCATTCTTCAAGTTGTAGGAGTATTGGAATGATGCTGTAGCTGTGATGGTCCAAGAAACATGTGAGAGGTAATAGTATCTTTTATTTGACCAACTTTATGGAATACTAAAAACACAGACAACTGATTATAAATCATGAGGTCAAATGTAATGGCTCATTCCAATCCACTTGAGATCTCTGCTAATAATTCTGCACTCCACAAGTGATAATGATCCTCATCCCTCTTGATCCTCCATGAATCCAGCTATCTTTTCTACTGCATTTCAATTATCTTATAGCTATTCCTTGTAACAGTCTCTTTGCTCCTGTTTTGTAGCCCTTCCCCATTCCTTTAAGAAGACGGTTTATTCTTATTTGCATATGGAATTTTATACAGGCTCAAGCTGTGTCTGCTGCTTTCCAAGAGCTGAAGATGGGTTCCTTTTGCCTGAAAGCTTGTCTAAAATCTCTCCCAAATGTATAGCTGGTCCAATAAAAGGTATCACCGAAGAAGTCCTTGCCTTCAAGCTGTCAAATTGTTAGCAAAGGCTGGAAGGTGCTCATCAATACAAAAGTTATATCATGCAGTCAGGCTCTGCGCATTAACTACCCTAAGTTGAAGACTAACAGGAGAGTATGATTTCCTTACCAGAAAGCTGAACCTCTTGGACTCCCTATCCTTCAGAGAAGAATGAACTAAATTCTCTTTCTCATTCACCACAATAGCATTGGTGGGAGGAGTGAATAAAAGCACCCACTTCTGCAAAGCAAACCTGATACCACTCCCAGCAGTTGGCATGGAACAAGTAAGTGTTGTCTGGAACTACTTAGCCTGTACACAAAAGCCTCATTTATAGGGAGGGTACCTTGACTGAGAACAGTCTGCTATAGTATATCTACCAGTCCATGTGATGACTCACCAGACTCCTCAAAGGGAATATGCAGCATCTGAGCAATCTTTCTCATTAGGTTCTAGAAACTCCTCAAGTCATCCATCTGTAACATGGAATTCTAACCCTGTTATGGGGAAGGGGAAGCGGCCCTTTAAGGGAAGAATATTTGTGAACCAGACAAAGACACAGCAAGGGTGTGGTCAATAAACAGCCTTCTGATCAGACCAGCTGATCACCTCATCAGAATGGTACACGGCCTGGGAGGAATATAAGCCCAAAGCCTGAGCCAAGAGGGCAGTCTGCCCCTAGAGACTGAAGGGTAAAGAGATCTGCAGACCTGTGGCAGCCCTAAAACCAGGGAAACTGATGGCATGGGGATTACAGGCAAGGAGGAGAAGGCTTACAGAGAGCCAGGACATAGGATAGAGTTTGGCATACCCAGTCAGTATAGAATTTTATTACAGCCAGAAGGCTTATACTTCAGTTTGTGGTTTAAACTGGTAACCAGGTGGGACAAAAAAAAAAAGATGTGGAGGTCCCATTGGTGGCCAAGGGGCATGTGGTTACTTTAAGCCCTGCCAGGGGTCAGGCTCAAGGTGCTGACAGGACCAGAAGTTCTAAAGTGTCAGGGAGGCATGAGGCTTGGGCCTGCCAGAAGGATACAAGCTGTTGTAGCCCAAGAGGAACAGACAAGGGCCAGGGGCCCAGTGCCCAAGGTGGCAAGATCAGGTCTGGCATGGATGTAGCTAAAGGGGTAGAAGGAGGCCACGAAGAGAACTTAAGGTCTGCATGGGCCTGGAAGTCTCTCTTACCTGTCAAGAGGTATGACCAGTAACCGCAGGGTCCAAGAGGGGTGAACTATCTGAAACAAGGGCACAGGCATAACCTGGGGCTCAGGGGAAGCCTCCTTTTTTATACCTTAGCTGATGACATCAAGATGTGGCAAGCAAGAGAAAAGGAAAGGTATTCAGGGAGCCTGAGTAGATCAGGAGCCATCTGGCCACCAGGGGGTGACACAGCTACCCCTGGAGGCACAATCCTGTTACACATATATATTGTAGAGAAGAGACAACCACCTCATCCAGGCCTAGGTGAATTAACACATGGGCCAGCTGGGCCCAGGCCCAGGGGCCCCTGCCTAGGTGTGGATGAAACTGGTGGCCAGGCTGAGCTGGGCATGTGAGACACAGCCGTGGCTGCTAGATGCCATTTGCCGCCAGACTGAGCTGTGGTGGGGCAAAGAGCTGCCCCCAGAGCTAGGTCCACACCACATGCACCTGGCAGGCAGTGGCTCTACACCCTGGTGCTGGCTCTAGTGTAGGGGTGGCTATAGCTCCTGCCCCAGGCCTAGGGGGCAGTGCATCCCGTTATGGCCACTGCTTCTGCTGTGCAAGCTGGGGACAGAAACCACAGCTGCAGGGCAGGGTGCAGGTTGGTGGGGCCCTGGGCTGTGGTGGGGGCTGAGGGAGGGGAAGCCAGGCCCAAGTGAATCTCAATCTGCCCCTACATCCAAGGATGAGGAAGTACTAGTCACAGGAGGATTTCCAATCCTGGAACCTGAATCTGAGGAATCGTCCCAAACCAGGGGAGGAAGGAACCTGCAAATCAGAGGTAGAAAAATAGGATGTCAATTGATAAGATCTATACCTAGAACCAGCTGACGTTTAAGGGATGCAAGTTAAAAGGGTCACATTGACAATAGCATGAATGACCCATGGTGCTGCTAAATTGTAAATCAGCTGTCCTCTGGAGATAGTCATAAGATCCAATATTGAGGAGGCCCTTTGAGGAGGTGCTATGCCTCTGGTAGGGTCCAAGCAAAAAGCTGTGGCTGTGCTCATCAGGGTGCTAGAAGCTATGAAATGTCTGCATGAGTAAATGCTGGGCCTAGCATGAAAGTAGCCAGAGTAGTTAGTGGCTCACTGCTTCTGGGCAGAGCCACAGGAGTCCCAATTCCTGACCCTGGAGATGCAATGGTTTTGGACCAACAGATCCAGTCCTAACAGATATTACAAGTGAGGTCACAGAGCATCTGGGGCATGTGGCTATGTTTTTTTCAGCACTACAGAAGTAATCTCTCTGGAACCAGAAACTGGTCCAAAATCCCAGTGCCAGGACATTACTGAAATCAGGACCTAAAGTCTCAGAACTGAACAGGCAAGGAATAAAATAGACTTCCTTGTGGCATATGCTCAAAAGGGTCCCAGATCTGAGCTTTGCAGAGGTCTTCTGCAGTAGTGAAGAGGTGGCTGGCCTCCTTAAAGAGCAAGCTGTGCCTACAGAGGTTCTGCAGCAATTCTGAGCCCCGGTACCATACTGGAGGCCAGCTCATGGACATCTACTTCCTATATGTGGAGCCTGACTTCCTGTTTCTTCCTAACCTTGAAACAAAGTATTTCCCTGGAATATGGGATTCTCCCAGGCAATAAAACCACTCTTCCTGCCCATCAGAGGAAGGCATGGTACTGTCACTGAAGACACATGGGAATGTATCCACTGTCCTTTTCAGGGACCTACTGAACTGTACAAACAACTCATTAGGCTGGACTGATCAAAGGGAAGATCAGTGTTCCCTGGCCCCACATTTCTCCCACAAACCTTTAAGCAGGGTTGACATACAGTTTGGACTTCAACTAGACAACAGTTTACTGTAAAACCCACACTGCTATCCCCAGCAAAAGATCTGAAACCTTGTCACCTCCACACACTACAGAATCACTACTACTGGGTAAGAAGCAGGATGCTCCTCCCACACGAGGGTGTTTCTCCAACTGGGTAGCTTTCCTCAGGGAGCACTCCATTGCTCATGTTAGTACAGAGGGATTGCTCCAAAAGACAGGAGTCACAGGGCCAAGTTGCCTCTCAGAAAGAACCTGCCGCATTAATGTGTTTGAGTAGGCTACGTAACACTGATATACAACCAAGTCAGCTAAAAAGTTAAGTTGTAGGTCAAGTGGTAGATTGAGTACTCACAAACTTCAAACAAGCCTGTTGCTGGCCCAAGAGTTTGAGGCCTTAGCCTCCTGAAGTTGCATGTGACCTGCAGACCACCAGCTGGACAGTCCTGGTTTAGCTAGTTAACTGCCTACCACCTATGAAGTATTGCTTAGACGGTATCTGAAGTGGGATGTGTATATATACAAACAGATTAAAAATGGCAACTTCCCAGTATTGGACTGATGGTTTTTGCTGCTCCCTCCATCATTCTCCTGCTCCTGATGCCGCTACTGGCAGACAAGGTTCTTTGGGTGAATCTGATCTCTTTTATTAGACCAACTTAAATAGTTAGAAAACTTTTCCTTAGCAAGCTTTCAGATTTAAAAACCCTTCAACAGGCTGAGGAAGCATCTGCAGTTTGTGTGTGCTCTTCCAGGATGGAAGGAATAGTAAAGAGGCCAGAGGCTGGTATGCACGCAAGAAAGGCAGTCAGTGAAGATGTAAATTGAGAAGTCAGTGGGTGAGAGACAGGCTGGGCAGGGGAGGAGAAGGGGGAGAGAAGGGGGATGAATGTAGCTGGTAAATAGTGGAGAGGTACCTGGAGAGTCAGATGTCAGGCAGGTTATAATGTGTCGTAAGTCCAATGTTTATATTTAGCCCATGATTTTTTGTATCCAAGAAGTTGAAGAAGTGAAGTTCATAGGTTCTTCTGTGAAAAGTGTTTTGTAAATTCCTTTTGAGGATTAGAACTGAGAGATTGGACAGAGAATAGTTTTCTTGTGAGAAATATGCCCCCACAGGTAACTGGGTATTCTTGTCTTTGACAGATTTTCGGTGTGCATTCATTCTGGTGCAGAGTTGGGGTTTGGTCTCTTCTATGTATTTTCCATCAGGGCATTTGGTGCGTTGGATGAGATATAATATATTTCTGGAGGTGCAGCTGAAAGATCCAGGAATGCTGATGGTTCTGTTGTAGGGTGTAGTAATTGTGGGGGTGGTGGAGATGTGCTGGTAGGTTTTGCATTTCTTATCATGGCATGGTCTGGATCCATTTGGTATGTTCCGTGCTGTAAGAAGTTTGCTTCTGGTGATGAGGTTAGCGAGGTTCAGTGCTTGCTTGAAGGCTAGGATGGGTAGTTCTGGGAAGATCGCTTTAAGAATTGGGTCTCATTCTAGTATGGGTTGCAATTGTTTGAGGATTTTCTGTATAGGTTCAAGGGAGAGGTGACATGTCATAACCAGCAGTGTGCAATTCATGGGGGGGCGGATTCTTCTGTATTGCAGCAATTCTTCATGTGGTATCCGGGTGGCTCTTTCAAATGTGTGATCCATCTCTCTGAAGGAGTGTCCTTGTTGGTGCTGCTACTGGAATTTCTTGGCTCCCTCACCCACCTTCAACTTCTGCTTTTTTCTCCCTGCCTCCCTCACCCCAACCCACAGCCAAGCAGACTCAAGGGCTTCTGGGGACCCAGCACAGCACAGCACAGGGGTACTGGCTTGATGCAGTGTGGAGATGCCCATGACAGAGGGAACCATCACAGTACTGCAAGCAGCCCCCATCTTCTCAGAAGCTGGGTAACCCTATGCTAAACTGTAACTTTAGAATTGATTTCTCAAAACATGAATCCACTTTAGACACCATGATATTTAGCAGAAGTGTAAACTGAGAGCCAAACTGCTGCTCTGCAAATGGGAATGTCTCAGGAAGCACCAATGTGGTCTGAGCAACCATTCAACCAGGAAGAGTCCTATTTGCCAAGGGCTCATGATATATAAGGTAGGCCAGTCCCAAATCCTTTGCACTGAAACTGCCTGACACCCTCTCTGCACCCTATGTTCCCCACCTCAATCCCTTGACATAAACTAGATTGCTCCTTTTGCTTTATCTCTGTAGACCTACAATGTTCTGGAAAGATCTACCACATGTAATCTCTCATCTATAAAACAGAGTGATTTTGGGACAGAAAAACAGAAGATGAACCATCTGATTCATGTGCAATTCAGATACTGCTTTCAAAAGGAATTTTGGATTACCTTAATGATGAAACTATTTATTTGTAGAAAACCAAACACTGAGGCTCAGCAATCGTGTAGTTCTTCTGCCTAATATCATAAATGAAAAGACATCTTAGCAGACAGATGAAGGAGAACAGTTGGCTAATGGGTTATGCATGAATCTTTGACTCTTATTACATATAAATCAGAGTCCTAGATTTGAACTGTGAGGGGGTCCAGGGTCCTTTACATGCAGGTAAACCATTAATCTCTTTAAAAATATCCCTAGGATGAAGTGTGAGAAAACAAACATTCTTGCCCAAGAGATTTAATAGCAGAGAGCTTCCAGATGAACCTTCATTGAGCTCAGTGAGAGGTGTTTTCACCACAGTAAGAACTGCAAAGCAACTCTAACCTTTAGCTGGAGGTTAGTATGGAAATAGGTTGTTGGAGATGACAGAACCAAAACTTTTATTCCATTTCTCCAGATAAATGTTTCTAATGGAGCACTTGCTACTGCTAATTAAGATGTTCTGTGCACATCAACATCTCTGAAAATATTAGCCACTGCAGCTGAGCTATGAGATGGATACAATGAGGACTGAGGTGTAGGATCTATCTGTAATATCATGTCTTATCTAGCGAGGCCTAGCATCACTGGAGGCTTAACTTAGAGAGACTGAAGTCACTATTGCTGCAACCAGCCCTGGACTACGTCAGCTTTGTGCGGACTTTGGGAATCAGCGGGATTGGGGAGAGCATATATAGCAGTTCTGACCCCAAGGAAACAGAAACAGATCTCAGATAGTGATTCTTGCATGGAACAAAACATTTTCTGTTTTTTTAAGCTCAGAATTTTTCAGTGGCAGGTGTTTGAAAGTCATGCTGCCTTCTGCCACAAGGAACTACATCTGAATCCACCTTTTGTTAAGGTAAAACATTTTACTTGTATTGTCTGTCAACCTTTTGGGCCTTTGGTAGAGGAAAGAAATGCATGCATGCTTGATGTACTGTTGTCAGTGCCATGACTCATGAAGCATTGGCTTCTGGGTAGTCCACTGGACTTAGACCTTATATCATAGTAATGTTTTCCCACTCTAAGCAGACACAAATATCACTAACTTTTTTGTTGAAATGGGAGTAGGGTAAGGGAATACTCTTGCAAACATTTTCTGGACTCATCCACCAGACTGCTGACAGTAGGGATTAATGGAGGGATATATGGCATAAATGAGGCATTTTATACATTTTACCTTATCACGTTCATAACAGGATCCAACTGCATAGTCACACATGGGTACATCCCCATAGTTAACCAATCCTATATTATGTATGTACCAGTATTTCAAACAAGCACATTGCAATATTACCTTGTTCTGTATCATGCACAAAGTCTTTGGTTCTTTTGGGTAATGCTCAACCCTCCCAAGTACTTAAGTACTTGGTTATTGCGTCCTTGAAAAGCACTCCCTGTCAAAGCTCAGTATCATTCCCAGTGAATCCGGCAAGTGGAATATACTATACTGAACCAAAAGGTTAAGGCACTGCTGTGTTGAGTCAATTTAGCCACTTCTAAGTTTCTTAAGAGTTTTAGCAGCTGGCACTTTCCTTCCGACCCTAGAAACTATGAAACTATGAAACTTTCTATTCATTCTTATGAGGCCTAAGCATATGGCTCAGCCAACACTAGTATCTGTAAAACATATAGCATCCCACATTGGGTTTCCTATACCACTTCTGCTAGAATATCAAGTGAGGATCACAGGAAAGTGGGCTTAAAGAGACCTCAAATTCAGCCCCCTGCTCAAGGCAGGATTGCCCCTTAAGAACCCTAGTTCTTTCATTTTTGCTGCTCTCCACTGGACTCTATATTTTACTTGAAGTCCAGGGCCCAAAAATCAACACGTTACTCCAGGTAAGTCCTCACCAGTACTGAATAAATGAGAAGAATCACTGTCCTTGATCTGCAAAAGAGTGCTGTTGGCTTCTTTTGCAACAAAAGCATACTGTTTGCTCATATTAAGCTTACAGTCCATTGCAACTCCCAGGTCCTTCTCTGCAGTACTGCAGCCTAGCAGTCATTCCCCAGTCTGTATTTGTGCATGCAGTTATTCCATCCTAAGTGCAGGACTTTGCACTTGTCCTTGTTGGATTTTAGCTGATTGATTTCAGACCACAGATTAGCCAGGTCATTCATATCCTTGTAATTTTCCAGGGCTGGAAAAGATAATTCTGACAGAAAACTCATCTAAGGAGGAAGACGACAAGCGTGCTAGGTGGCAGCCCCATCACTAGCCTTGTATTCAAATGGTTGTTCTGGGAATGTCTGTTTTAATTAGCAGGTGCCCCTGCCCATAACTGAGAAAGCTGGCAGCAAACCAATGACCCAAGAAGATAGAGGGAGAGCTAGGGCCATAAGCAAAAAGAACTAGCATATCTAGACTAAGCATATATGTTACACACATCAAAGTGCAGATTCCCACAGGAAGTTAGAAGGTATCTCTTTCCTAAAAAGGCCAGTCAGGCTAGACAGAGATTCTGATCCTGTATGTCGCAAAACAGGAAAATATTGGTAGTATCACTGCAGAGTGGGCACATAAGGCAAGATTGGACATCAGGAAATTTAGATTTCTCTTCAGCTCTGCAACTCACTCTGGATGACACTGGCCAAATAACTGCCTTGTGGTACAATGTGGCACCTTTGGGGTGTGCTAGTGAGATAGCAGATTTTTTTTTTTATTAATGTGCACAGAGATCTCTGGAGCCTGCAGCCACCCACATCTCTCCCAAATGATGGCACGGAGGCCAGTACTAAAAGCAAAACATTTTTTATAAACAGATGTTGTATCATCACCATCTTTCATGAATTTTCCTTTACAGAAAGATAAAGTATAATCTGTGAACAATAACAGCTTCTGCATATATCTATCTATAGATAGATAGATAGATACACACGCACACAATTATTATATAATTATATATTGTATTATATAATATAATTATATATACACACATTAACCCTGCAAACTTATACTGGCCCTGGATAGGGTCCCATTTCATGGAAGAAAAGGCAACAACCCCAATAGCAATGAACAAAACCATCTGTTCTGTTACTCAGGCTACCAGGCAATGCACCACAAATGTCTTCATCTCACCTGCCTGTGCTGGGAGCCCCTAACACCAGTCTGCACTGCATTTCAGTGTAATGGGAGGAAGAACTTCAGACTTGGGATGCATTTTCAAAAACTTGACTAAAAAGAAGACTGCACCAAGGGACAAGGAAAGCAGGATGGACCCTTAGGAAACACTGTACCCATGACAAATCACTTGCCTGCACTACTGAGCAATTACTGAATTGGGTAGAAAACCTAGAAGCTAAGAACTGATAATCCCAGTGCAGTACCATCCCTGCCTGGGCCTAGACTACAGGAACAGGGCACGTGGAAACAGACTGCCACAGGGAAGGAGACAGGTGCCTTTACAAGGTACTTTTCTTGCACAATGACCCATTGGGCTCTCCATCCTCCAAAGGGTCTTAAATGAAAAACTACTGCTTGTCTAGGCTGCTCTGTTGAAATGCTGATACATCCTTGATGCTTCAAAAACAGCAGTAAAGGTAGTGGTGAACCCCTTCTTGCCAGAGTGGGTAAGGTCCATGTGGTTTCTGTGCTCAAGAAGTATAGGCAAACAGAAGTCACTGAGCAACGAATCCAGAATGGAAACCTCTGTACTATCAATTAACAGGCCCTGCCCATCTTTAGGACACTAATGGGACTTGAGTAAAAGCAAGGGGTAGGGGAGGGTGTCAGAGCTGGCTGGGCAGTGGTGAAATATGGTGTCACTTTCATAGTTTAGCTCGGCTTAGGGGTATGGGCACAGTTCTAGTCAAATCCTTCATCATCATCATCATCAAAGAAGGAATCACGCTCTAGATTTTCTGACTCATCATCATCATAGGTAAAATTGTCATCATCGAGGTCTTCATCATCATATTCTTCATGCCACTCAGGGACATATTCCTCATCTTCATCCTCATCCTCCTCTTTGCCCCCCTCATCTGTGTCTGGGGAGTCAGAGGCCCCATCAAATTTCAGCCTGTGCAGAAGCAGTAAAAAGTCAGCATGAACAAGTGTTTCCTGCCCCAAAATCTCAGCCAGGCAGGCCAGTCAAGACAAAGTGGCAGACCTCATAACTTTTCCCTCTGCCTATACAGAGAAGTTACTTCAGATTCCCCAGCTAGAGTCAGAGTAGCAACCCTGGCACAAGAAGTGATTGGTCAAAGACTGTAGCAATTTTCCCTGAAAAAATGGAGCACTGATGCTAAGGTCCTGTCTAAGCTGGTTGTGATTGCATATGAGGGAAAGAGCTGCTCCAGTCACGTCACTGATAAATTCACACAGCCTCTATAACTACCATCTAAAAATGAAGCCTTACCTGCTGTTTCCTGCCTCACACTCCTAACCTAAAACTGAGGCAATGAGGATGTTCTGGGGATATCCCCTGCTGCCACTACTGAGATCCATCTCCAGCGTTCTTGAGAGCAGTGGCAGGAAGCACCCCCAGGGCACACTCGCTGCCTCAATTCTAGGTTTGGCGTGCATGGGACAGGTGGCAATTTGGCAGGCCCTATTTTTTTTGGCAGCACCCTGGAGGCAGTATAGTCCTACCTCAAGTCATTTACTCTGACACTATGGTTGTGGAAATGTTTAAAGCCCAGGCCTCCTGGAAAAGGACTGAAACCTTGCCTTAGGAGAAGTATGGAAAGGCTCACTTTGGTTGGCTTAATATCTCTTCCAGAATATACACTACCATAAATTACTATATCTGAGGATATTGCTAGCTCAGTTTTCCAAACTTTTGGAGCCTGAGGCACACTTTTTTCTGGATTGAAATGGGCAGCACGCTTCACTTTTATACCTAAAAAGGTGTGCATGTGTGTGTTTGAATGCATAACAAAACAAAACATATGCCACTTCCCTGCCAGAAGGAATCATACCAGGGCTGAGCTGTACCATTAAAAAAAATAACTCCATAACTGCCAAATTTTGTGGAAGCCCAGCTGAAAATCACTGAGACGGATCTAAATTTAGAAAAGATAGGGAGCTAGCTGGTGTCACTTAAGAACAGTATGGGCAGGACCTCCCCTCCTGTGCCTTGTTCCTTTACACTGTCTGCCCCCTCCCAACCCTGGTTTGTACCTTGGGGGTGGGGGAAGGGGGGGCCCAGCCCCTGCTGCTGAGGCTGACCCAGCAGAGTCTTACACACTGGCAACCACCCCCACAGCACCTCCTGCAAGCTCCAGAAACACTGCAGGAGTGGAGACGACAAGCCAAGTTGCTCTCCAAACCATTCATTACATTATACACTTATAACTCTTCTTTGTCTCTTTCCTAAGATAAAGTTCTTGGTGTTTCCAGTCTCCCTTTACTTGAGTTTCCAAGGCTTTTTAGCATCTTCACTGCTGATCTGATATGAACATCCTCTAGCTCTCTAATATCTCCAATATTTGGGATGCAGAGTGACCAATACTGTAATATTATATGACATTTCTGGATTATTCTCCATCTCATTTTTAAGGATTCAAACCCTTTGTTTTCTTTGAAATGACAGCTGCTCAGAGTGCAAACGTGCCACTGACAAAGGGTGTATGTGCCTGGTAGCTTGCAAAGAACTTTTTTCCAACTACTAAGTGGTCTGATACAAGATATCACATCTACCCAAAGAATCTTGCCTGCCAAGGTTCAATTGAGATGCTTATGGTGACACTGAAGTCACTCTTCCAAGTTGATACAGTTAAATCAAACCCAATACAGTACAGGAATAGCTACTGTCACTAACCCTTCTACATCTCACATAACAAAAAACTCCAGCACCCTAACTCCCCATCCCACACCTTTCCACTTCACACAATAGAAAGAAACTCACTCTTTATAAGCAGGGGCCACATTAGGCACATTTGACAACTTCACTTCCCTCTGATCAAAACCTGGCTGGGCCTGGAACCCCACACGGAAATCCTGTCAGGGTAGAAGAGAAGTCAGAGAAGCAGAGATGCAGATGGGACTAAGGGTATAAGAAGCCCGTGTGTTTCCTTCTGACCTGCTGTCAATTCCCCCTCACATATGTAATGTGCGGCACAGCTGAGAGATTCAGAGCGAGTGACTATAATCATCAGCTCCCTTCCTGTGCCCCACCCCCAAACTCCATTACATCCTTAAATTGAAGTTATGTCAAAGGCAGGACAGGCCTTTGATAAAAGGTACAGCTTACCTGAGTAGAGTGTTGCAGAATTGCTAAAAGCCGTTCCTGGATCCTGCGCACCAGCTCCAGACCAGTGTTGAAATGTTCTGCTTTAAGCAGCCGAACACAGGAGGCCAGATCTTGGCACTGCAGCAGGGTCTCCTCTGGAACACAAGGTAAGCCAGAGTGACAAAGCTGCAAGGGAAACAGGCTGGAGACTCCTCCACAAAAGCTGGAGGGAGTGCCAATCAAATCTACTGTCCCAACTCACCAAGCCACAGATGCAATGCCTTAGCAAGCTGTGTGGCTTATTTACCCGTTTTCTTATGCTGAAAGTCAGAGGAAGAGGAGGAAATGATGAAGACTTCCTTTTTTTAATGTCATGGCTTGCCTGCAACCAGATTATCTTTGGATAATCTGAGAGATTCAGAGATTCCAGTCTGATCACACAAGATAAGCAGTCAGTCAGGCCAGATCAATCCTTGGTTGGAGACCAACAAAATAAAAAGCTGGTGCTGGTGAATAGCTGGGCACTCTTCCCTCAATAGATAGATGCAACCCTTCTGCCCAGGCAGCCATAGCTTTCTTTACACCATCCTGGGACAGTAGCCACCATCATAAAGCAAACACTGGCTCAGTAACACTTCTCACCCAAAAGGATTTGTAAAGCATTAGTGTGTAGCTCCAGGTTCTCAGTCTGCTGTTCCATTATATCCAACTTCTCAGTGTCCTGGTTATAGTAGCTGTAAACACAGGAATAGGCCAGCACCTGGAACAGCACAGATCACATTATCAACTTCTTCCTGGGCCAGCTCCAAAACAATCAGAAGAACCCTGACCTGGGAATCCATGCAGTGGAAAGGTAAGTAGCACCAGAACAATGGCAAAGACTCAAAAGTCTGTTAGGATTTAACCAGACACAACATTTACAATTTAGACCTGTAATCAGATCATCATGCCAGCTGGTCTTTCAACTAGTGGCATAAATGGACGGGGCATGCATACACATAAAACATACATGAATAGGAGGCCACTAGCCAGGGAACCAAACAAGCAGTGGCCATGTATGTGTCCTGCATGACTGTTGGATGCAGTAATAATAAGCTTAGGGGGAGTGTAAAGAGGATCCAGCCTGGCAGCAGGTGGGATCTACCTGACAAAGAGGGAGAAGACTTTTTTTTTTTTTTTTTTAAAGCACGCTTGCTATCCTAATGTGGAGGTCTTCATAAAACTAGGTTCACCACGGGATGGAGACAAAAGCAAAGAGCCAGGGACCTGGATAAAAACCTAGCAGGGAGAAGCAATAATGGAAGCAATGTTCTATGGGAGAAGATAGGACTACCATTTAGGTATCTGACATATTTATATACTAGCGTGAGAAGCATGAGGAATAAACAGGAAGAACAGGAGGTTCTAGTACAATCATGGAATTATGATGTTTTGTGATTAACTGGGATTATGGAGATGTGGTGGGATAGTTCACATGAATAAAGAGGAGATGTATGGTGTTCTGAGATCTGGTATGAAATGGAAAGCCAGAGGGGAAGAACAGTAGGGGAAATGTCATGGTGGATTTGTTGTAGGCTACTAAACCAGAAGGAAAAGGTGAACGAAGCCTTCTTTAAACAACTGACAGAACTTTCCAAACCATAGGAACTGGTGCTCAGGGTGGGGATGAGGGGCTTTAATTACTGAAATAATTGATGGTAGGGAAACACTGCAGTGCACAGGTTGTCCAGCAGATTCTTAGGGTGTGTTGAGTTTGGTATGGGTGGTAGAGAGGCTAGCTAAGGGGGAAGTTCTTCTCAACCTGCTGCTCACAAACAGGCAGGAATTGATTCAGAATGTGAAGGTGAAAGATATGCTGGGTGACAGTCAAGGTCATAAGGGGAAGAAGGAGATCAGTAGAATATAAGCAATGGACTTCAAAAAAGCAGACTTTAGTGAACTCAGGGAACTGGTGGCCTTCCGCTGTGAAGCAAGTCTGAGGGGAAAAGGAGTCCAGAAGAGCTGGCTTTACTTTAAGGAGGCCATATTATGGGTGCAAGAGCAAACTATCCCAAAGTGATGGAAAATAGGAAGTGCAAGAGACTCACCTGGCTAGACAGCAATCTCTTCAATGAGTTGAAACTCAAAAAAAGGAAGCCTACAAAAAGTGGAAACTTAGTCACAGTACTAGAGAAGAATATAAGAGTACAGGCATGCAGGGAGAAAATTAGAAAGACCACAGCATAATTTGAGATGCAAATGGCAAACGACATAAAGGGCAATAAAAAGGGATTCTACAAGTATGTCAAAAATAAGAGAAAGACCAAAGAAACCACAGTTTCATTACAGAAGGCAATCTAGTTATTGTATTAACCGGAATGCAAGATGACTCTCCGAAATGACTCCATTAAATTCTGCACATGGAAAATTTACAAATCTGTTATAGTTTTCCCATGTACAAAATCTAATTTTTGGAGGGCTATCTTAATTTGTTCCCCCACCACTGCAGAGTGAAAGTAGTGGCAGGCAGGGAAGTCAAGTAGCCTGACTTCTGACATTTGTTCCCCCATACCTTGCCCTCTCATTTGTCTCCTCCCACTTGCTCCCCCTGCTACTAGCCCCAACCATGCTGCCTGCCACACCTGTCCCTAGCCTCTCCCATGCCTGTACCACTTAGCCCCTGCCCCCCACTGACTGCCTCTCCCTCCCACCAAACAACCCTCAGCCATCCCCCCTGCCTCCTACTTACCCCCAGCTCTAGCTGGGCTCCAGCCCCACTCCAGCCTATGGCACAGACCATATGGCTACTCTAGTCCCAGCTCAGCCAATACAGTAACTATTGTGGTGGTAGCAGCTCCAGCCAGGCTCTGGAGCTGCTACCAGGCCAGGATGGGGTTAGAGCAACCATATGCTCTATGCCCCAGGCTGAAGAGGGGCCAGAGCCCTGCTGAACCTGCAAGGTAAGCAGAAGCTACACAGGTAGGCAGCAGAGTAGAAGCTGCAGACGGATGATGGAGGGGGAGGGGAGGAGGGGACATGGACCAGAGGCTGTGACAGGATGGGGGGCAGGGGGGCAGCAGCTGCAGCTCTGCACCCAATCCTGGGTTCAGCCCCAAGTTGGAGCTGCAGCAGCCACCTGGCCCCCTGCCACCTTGTATTCAAATCTAAGACGAAGGGTTCTTTCCCTCATATTCAATGCGGGAGGAAACCCTGAATTAAATTCAAGGAAATATATATGTATGTGTAGTATGGATGATGCAGAGAAAGCTGAAGTATTTAATGCCTTTTTAATTCAGCCTTCTTGAATGAAAAGTCAGCTATCAGATGATGAATAGTTGGCAGCAAAGATCAGAAAGGAAACAAACAGCTTAGAATAGCAGTTTATGGATTACTTAGAGAAGCTAGATGCTTTCAAGTCAGCAAGGCCAGATGGAATATACCCTAGAGCACTGAAGGAACTGGCTGAAGGAATTTCAGAGCCATTGGCTATCCTCTTTGAGAACTCTGGAGGTTAGGTTCCATTAACTGGAAAGGGGCAACTATAGTGCCCATCTTTAAGAAAAAGGAAGATTTGTGGAACTATAGACCAGCCAGCCTGACCTTGATACCCAGAATGATCATGGAACAAGTCTTCAAGGAGTCCACTGGGAAGCATCTAGAGAATTGGGCAGTCAGGAACAGATGGCATGAATTCACCAAAAGCAGGTCATGGCTGACCAACCTGATTCTCTTCTATGATAAGGTGATAGGCTATGTGGACTGTGGGGGGGAGGGGGAAAGAGGTAGATGACCTTGACTTAAACCATACTAAAGACACTTTCTCCCAAGACAGTCTCATTAACAAAGGAAATCCAGACTAGACAACGTACTATCAAGTGGATACATAACTGGCTGCATCATTGTGCTCAATGAGTGGTTATCACGGGCTCTATGTGTAGTTGCAAGGATATCAACTGGGGCTGATCAAGTGGGGTTCCCCAGGGATCTGTCTTGGTTCCGGTGTTTAACACCTTCAGTAATGATTTGTACAATGGGAATGAGTGCACACTTTGCAAATCTGAAGATGACATCGAATTGGGCAGAGTTCCAGGCACTCCGGAAGGTAGGGCTAGGATCCAAAATGACTCGAACAGCTTGGAGAAATAGCTGCAATCAATGAGATGAGGTTCAACAAGGATAAGTGCAAAGTCCTGCACTTGGGACAGAATAACTGCGGGCAAAAATACAGACTGGGGAATGATTGCCTAAGTTGCAGTACTGCAGAGAAGGACCTGTGGATTACAACGAATCATAAACCGAATATGAGCCAACAGCATGCTCTTGTTGCAAGAAAAGTCAACAACATACTGAGTTGCATCAACAGGAGTGTCTCTTACAAATCAAAAGAAGTGATTTTTTTCTGCTCTGTTTGGCACTGGTGAGGCCTCACCTGGAGTATTGTGTCCTGTTTTGGGCCCTGAACTACAAGATATGGACAGATTAGAAAAAGCCCAGTGGAGAGCAACAAAATGATTAGCATTGAGAAGCATAATTTACAAGGAAAGGCTGAAACAACTAGTATTACTAATATGAAGAAGTGAAGACTATGGGAGGATTTGATAGAAGTCTTCATCCTCTTTATAATCTTCCTTCAAGTATCTGGAAATAGACCATGCTGTGTGGCTGCAGTGGGCAGGACTGGGAGTAATGGCCTGGAAAATGCAGCAGAGGAAATTTAGGTTGCAGATTAGGAAGAACAGGCTATCAAGAAAAGTTGTGGAATCTCCATCCCTGGAAATTTTTCCAAAATGGATTAGACAGACACTTGGCAGAATGGTTTAGTCAAGGACAATTCTGCCTTGAAAAGGGGGCTCAACTAGCTGACCTTATGAGGTCCCCTCCCACCCTTCTTTCCTGTGACCCTAAACAGGAAGTGGTAAAAGAAGCTTCAGAGAGATTTATGGAATCGCAATACAAACATTACAAACAAGTGATGACATTTTACTAATCTGGAATGGCTCTTCAAATTCTAAAGACATCCAGGTTCAATATTCTTATTTAAGAATGGAGGCCATGAAGACTGAAAGTAAGAAGCCAAGTTCCATGGTAACTACTGGTACTTACGGTGTGGGGAAAGAGCATAAGTACTAGATTAGGAGAGGATGGTGTAAAGCAGTGGTGTTTAACCTCCAGCCCACAAAGTCATGCCAACCAGTTTGCAGAGCTCCCTATCGGCCTGAAAATTTGATGGCAGGGGATTTGATAACAGTCTTTATCCTCTTTATAATCTTCCTTCTGGTATCTGGAGATAGCCTATTCTCTGTGGCTACAGAGGGCAATGGCACTCATCCAGCCCATAGAACCAAAAGGTTGTGCACACCACTGGTATAAAGGTTCAAATGGTAGCTGAAGAAATCAGCCCTAAAGGAAACCAAGCCCTAAACAAAGGAAAAGCATTTGACTCTGTGAAGGGCAACCTTATCGCATTAACCAAAATGGTAGCACACTCAGCTTGCTGCAAATGATGGCAGATTGCTTTCTTCACCTAAGGGAAATGCCATCAAGAACGCAAGCTGCTTGAATAGGTTCTGTTTGGGACTACTGAAGAACAGAGCCATTAGCGGGAACATACTACTCTGCAGAGGCCTAAGTGGTAACTCTTGCAGAAATCTTACAGTTTAATCAGGAGGACTGGAAAATGTTAATATCAGACAAGCAAGTTTATTAGTTGGTCTCTACAGCTTTTGTCAAACTTTCTTAATTAAGCCTGTGCACACTTTCCAAGTCCAGACAGTGTTTCCAGAAGTCAGAGGTTATTTGGTCACTGGGGTAAGCCTGGAACCAGAGCTGGGCACAGCCGTCTGGCTCGTCCCTGGCTGATCTCTGGGACAGGAGGCCTAAGTTCACTGCCCAGGTGTCCACCTTTCCCCTCTCCTCAGTCAGGGAAAGCACTCAGATTTGTCCCCCGGGTGCCACTCAGTAGTCAGCAGGTGGCGATTACCCTCTCTGTTGATACTTGCTCAAGATTTGCACCTTTAGTTCAGACTTCAGGAATTGTGAAAAAGAATTAATAAGGAAAACGTATAGGCTGAACAGCAAGCAAAACTTCCTGACAACATGGTGCATTAGCCCTCAGAAAGGTCTCTGAAAGTTAGCTTGAAAGTGAATAAACTATTAGGCACACCATGGGATAACTAGGTAATAAAATGTGTTTCTTAACTCCAATTTCTGTGGTACAATTCAGAATGGAGACAGTGCACAGTCTAAGGCTCAGGGTCTTGACAGGAACTTGGAAGACCAGGGTTCTAGCCCCTGGTCTGCTGGATAACCCTCAACAAATTTTTGTCAACAATCTACCCCTATTCCCCCTACAGTCCTCTGTCCATCTTGTCTACTTAAGAGTGGAAAGTGTTTGGGGTTAGAATTGTACCTTGCTTAGTGCACGCATGATGCCCACTGCGATCCAAGTTAGGGGCCACTAAGTGTTACTGTGCTACCAGTAAGTAATGGATCAGTGTCCACTCCTCCTGTACTTACCTTCCGTGCCTGTTCCAAGACTTTACAGGCATCAACAACAAAGGTCAAGGTTCTAATCTGAGGCATCCCACGGATGGCAGACACCCTGTTTCTCAGGGTCATGGCAAATTCCTGCAATCATCATAAGAAAAAAAGTCAGCTCCCAGTTTTCCCCTCCGTTGGTTTGTGGATCTCTTTTCTTCCCACAAAGGATGAGCTCTCTTCTCAAGCAGAACTGATTTTAAAGCCTCACGGACTCATTACCCTTATTCCTTTTCTGACAGACCCTTATTCCTAGTGCAGACAATCCTGTTGGATGAGAACACCAGAGTTCCAACTATATTACCCTCTCCATTAAGTTCCAGCAGTATCCAGTGACCTGTATCCAGTTCTATAGGATTTTGAAGGATCCAGCGTAAAGACCCAAAATTCTTAGTGAACTGGGACCCCACTTGTTCTCCACAATCTTACCCATCACAATGGGTCAATTCTACACGCCCCTACTGTGTGCAGCTTCCACAGTCACCAGAAAGAGGCATACCAAGAAAAAGGATCAGCAAATGCCAAGACAAGGGTAGCATGAGACAGGTCTACAGTACAAATCTAAAGCCCAGTTCTCTGCATCAGCCACAGCAGATTCTAGGCAAGACAAAAATCCTCCATCACAAGCACCAAGACTTAGGGAGATAGGTAGGATCTGCATTCAAATGAGGGGACGAGCCTTTACCCTTGCTTGGTGCTGAAAAGTACATCTCTCATTGTAATCCTGGAAACGCTTCTCTTGCCGAGCTGCTTTGCTCACCTGAGGGGAAAGTAAAAAGTTACTGAGAGCAGCACATAATGCAAACCAGTTGAAATGTTGTTAAACCCGAAGCAGACAGACATACAAGCCTGTTCAACTGGTTGAAAGCTGCCTGTCACAGTTTGAAATTGTACCTGAAAAACCAGCTATTTTGAGCTGGTTCACTGTGAACACTGGTTCAGTGTTACATGTGGACACCAAGTATTCCGTGACATGGATCTGGTCAGGCATCCCATGCTGTCCTGCTACAAAGCCAGAAGCTTACTACCCCCCTTTCTTTTCCTTTTGTTGGCACTTTTTTTTTAAAAAAAAAAAATCATTGGGCTTCCCCATTTTGCCTGCTCAATAAAAGGTATCCTTCTAACAAGCAGCTATGCCCTTCACTTCCTACTTGACTGTTTCCACCTCACCATGCCCCCTCAGCTAGTGAAATCCAGAAGCATGGGTTCAAGCACCCCTCCCCAAAAGTCAGGCAGATACACTGCACATTTCAGGCCATTTAAAGTTTACTGAACTCAAGTTGATGAAGGAGAAGGGAACGTAGAAAAGTGCAAACAGCCCCAGCTACTGGTCATTCATTCCCTGGAATCCCAAAGCATGGGTACAAGCACTGCCCCCAGCTCTCATCCACTGACAGACAGGCTGGGCTGGGTGTTGACTCCCACTGCCAGGTGTTGAAGCCACAGCACTTCACACCAAATTGTGAACCAGCCCCCAAACAGTAATATCTGAGACCAGTTCAGTTGTTAGATGTGTCTACATTCTTGGCAGAGATGGTCACAACAGGTACAGTCTAAAACCACCAGTGCCACAGACTGATGCACACAGCAAGATTACAGCAAAGCCAAGCAAGAGAGCAGAACCAGGGTGTCCCCAGGGTTCTCCCACTTCCTCTGTGAGGTGCCATGTGTGTCCTAAGTACATAACAGCTGGAAGAAGAGCAAATACTCACCATAGCAGAACAGTTGTAGTAATCCTTATGTGTCGGCTTCCAAGGCTTAAGGCAACGCCAACAAAATCCATGGTTACATTTGGCACAAGTCATACTGCAGAAGAGTAAAACAAACGAGCAGAGTTAGTAGGGTGCAGCTGACCAACAGTTCCAAACTCTTCAGCTACTCCCATGGGACTGGAATACAAAAAAAGGACTGTGCTAAATCTGACATGTGACCTTCTAGACACACCCTATTACATTTACTCTGTTAGAATATCACTCAGAGGCACCAGGGAAGGTGGCAGGTGGGAGGGGCATAGTGTTACACAATATACAAAACCAAAGACATACCATCTCACAAAGAACTAGCAGTTTAGATTTAAAAGACAGGAACACATTGAATGAATGTGTGGAGTGGAGGGAAAGAGAGAGACAAGAAACAGAAACATTCAGTTGTTAGCTGAGCTTACAAGGACCTGTGATCATCACAACGGTTTGCTGTTGCATGTCACATGATTAACTTTTGAAGACTGCATTCATGCCCAACATTTTTCAGGGATTTTGCATGAAGCATGTCCAATTTCTGAGTTCATATGCTCCCCCCACCCACCCCAGGCAGTCCAGTTACTCTGCATTGTACCACATGCTCCCCCCCCAAACGACCCTGCACCCACTGCACTCCATGTACCAGCATGGCCCCCCATGGGGTAGGGCCAGACACTGGAAGCAGGAGGAAGGGGGAGCCCAGAGACTCAAGTGGGAGCAGCTGGAAAATAACAGGGGTAGTTTAACTCCTCATGTACCAGATGAGGTCTGTGGGCCACCAGTCAGATAGCCCTGCTCTAGATTTAAGTGAGCACACACTTATGGCTTTGATGACAGCTGGCAAACCAGATGAGAGAAAAAGTGAAGGAGACAGCAACTAGGGCTGTGCAAAATTTTGCCAGGTGTTCTGCTTTCAAGCTCAAAACGGCAAAATCAAAATGAAATGAAAGACTTTGAAACAGCCTCGAAACGAAATGAGAGCAGTCGAAACATTTCGGAAGTTTCGAAATGTTTCTAGTTTTGAAGCTGGGCTTGGTTGCAAGAAACAAACTAAGGAGAGGGAGGGGACAGAAGGGGGAAGGACTGCTTGCATACTGACTGTGTAGCTGGCCAGTGACTGTGATCCTTCCCTGAGATCCCTTCCAATCCCAGTGCTCTGGGGGAGGGACAGAAAAACAGCTGCGCCTTAACACACACAGTCACACATCATGAGTTTTGCTTGTCAGCAGCTTGAGGTGCAGTTTCCCAGAAACCCCTGCACCTATCTCCCTGAAACTTGGCAAGCTTCATGCCCTTAAAAAGGGCTACCATCTCTGCTGTTTTCATCCAAATCTGTCAAGAAATGACAAAGCTATGGGCAGTTTCATGCTTCCCCATTATAGCCTATGAGCAAAATGTCAAAACAGCATTGAAACAGCAAAACAGTTTCAACAAAACGAAATGGAACAGCACTTCAAAACTAAACAAAACTGTCCCACCAAAACGGAAGTTGAAACAAAACGGTGCCGTTTCACATGGCCCTAATAGCAACCCAACATCTGGTTAGGAGAGCCATCAGCTTCAATCCAGTCTGAACTGCCTGCAGACAGCCATTAATACCTTGCTGTGTAAACACACTTTGTATTCACACTGTGTTGAATTCAGAGTGTTAACATCTTAAGTGACTTACCTCCCAGACAAACCATTATATCAAGGGGTAAGGGAGGAATGGGACATTTCAGATACCTAAATGGTAGTTCTCTCTTTTCCCATAGAAGATTGCTTCCACTATTGCTTCTCCCTACTAAGTTTTTATCCAGGTCCCTGGCTCTTTATTTATCTCTGGGCTTCTGGCATGGAGGAAATTGGAAACAATAGCATGAAGGAGGATGGCAACATGAGGGCAGAGCCCCTCACCATGACAGAAGGAGGGCCAACAGGTATAAAGAGCCTTGAACAAAGAAAACAATGAAAGTAAAGACAGCTTAGGGGACACAAAGAGCCCATGGTATTGAAGGGAGAATAGAAGACAGAGCCCCTTGCATGAGGGAGTAAGGGAGATGATCAGAGTAACTGACACGTGCGATATGCTCAGTAGGCCTGTGCAAACAGGGAAGTATTAGATTAGGATTCGGCCTTTCAGGGCACAGCAATTCGATTCAGAGATTAGGATCACTGTCCCAAATCAATTCGGCCGAATCAGCTTCAGAAGATTTGGCGCCAATTGGAGAGATTTGGTGATTCAGACATAAATGAGGAAATCACTGAAATACCTATAACTGTCATTTTTTTGGCAGATTTGCATGAGAACAGCAGGGATGGTAGCCCCTTCTGAGGGCCTGCCAGGTTTCAAGGAGATAGGTGCAGGGAATCTGCACCTCAAACTGTTCAAAGCAAAACTCATGACATGTATGACTGTGTTTTAACGCGCAACAGGATGAAAATTAAAGGGATGGTAGCCCCTGTTCTCACCCTCACAACTCTACTGCAACCCGAAAGCCCATGCCTCGCAGATGGCATCGCAGGCTCCTAAGCTCACCTGCAGCTTCACAACTCCACTGCAACCAGCAAGCCTCAGGCCTCTCAAAGATCCTACAGGTCTGGGCTTTCCCTAGCTAGGCCTATGTGTGCATGTGGTGGTTGGAGGTTATAAGGCGCCTCTCCTACCCACCTTTCACCAGGGGGGACGTTGGTCCTGGTATTTCTTGGGGGCTGCTGTGACACCAGCAGTCCCACCCATCCTCCTGACCTTGGCAGGGTGCAGTTTTAGGTCATGCCCAGGACCTGGGATCTCCTCCTTCCCTATAGCCCCAGCTCATACCTCCACATTTGTCCTAGCATGGGAGCTCAACAGGGAGTTGTTCTTCCCCTGCTGGCTGGTGATACAGTGAGTGCCGTCTCTAGCTCTGAGAGTGGGGCATTAAATAGCTAAAAAAAACCCCTAAAATAGGTGTGGACAGAGTGAGGAAGGCAGCACTCACTCCATCTGCAGGTGGAGCTTAGGGAATATAGCAGCAGGAGGTTTACCTTCAGGAACACAAGCTGATTCACCAAACCAGGATCCAAGGTGGTGTGGTGGGGTGTCAAAACATCCCCAACAATGCTGAATACCCTCTCACTTGGAACACTGATCGGTGGACAGGACATGTGTTCTTGGGCAACCGTAGCCAGATCCTGCCACATCTGACTGTGGGTTGCCCAATAGGCCAAGGGGTCACAGTTCAGCAGCTAAGTGTCCTCAGCGAGATAAGTAGCCACCAAAGCCTCGGCACTACCTGCACAAGGCCAGGGTCTGGTGCACCTGGACCCCAACATTGAAGCCAGGCCCCAGGCCCACATTGGCAGCAGCTAGCATAGAGGAGACTGGGTGGTGCTGGGAGTGCTGGCACAGGAAAGTGGAACCCCTCTTCCATGTCTCCTCCCCTCTGTCCTTCTGCCTCCCTGACTCTGTTCACCAGCATCTTGGTCCAGTGATCAAGGGTTTTGGTACTGTACATGCTCCCCTTCACCCTTGGGTTGTACATGCCTGCCAGCACGTGGACTGTACTGGACCGCAATGGATCCAGACATTTTTTTATGTCCTCCTTCAGCCACTTCACCAGTGCCTGCACCTCTTTCACCAGAGGCTTGCCCCAGCCAGGAATATTGATCCCCTGGAACTTCTCCATTTGGTTCTCAAGCTTCCTCACTACAGGGGAATCACCTGGCTAAGGAGGGCCTCACCCTCGATGTGGCATCGAGGAATGGCTCGAAGAACACCAAGATCTGGGAAATAGTATCCCACCCTGCTCTCTTAAGGGGGCCACTAATCCCAGTCTTCCTGAGCAAAGCTCTCTCATGGATGGCCTTCTGTTGCTCCATAAACTTTCCCAGCATCAGGTATGTGGAGTTTCACCAAGTCTCCACATCCTGCATTTTGTGCTGCAGGATGCTCAGCTCTGCCTGTTCCTCCTGCAGCATCTTGCCCTTCCACTACAGGATCAAGGAGAAACCCGCTACCTTCGTGCATTATGAAATCAGGTGGATGGTAGTGATGGCACCCTCACAGGCAGCCCTGTCCCCCTCCACAGCATCCCTGACTATAAGGTGGAACTTGTGTGCCACACAGTGCATGCCAACACAGTTGGCATCATAGACCGCCTTGACCATATTTGTCCCATTGTCAGTGATCATAAACCCAGGGGTGAGCTTGCCCTGCCCAGTGAGCCACCCCTGCATCATGCGGTTCATGGCCACCACAATCTCCCTTGCCATGTGGGACTCATTCATCACCTCTACTTGAAGGAGAGCCCACTGACGGTCTGACTGATTGCACCACTGCCCTGTGAGGGAGAGGTACTCATGATTGCCACCCTGGTTGCCCCAGATATTGGAGGTGAAGTGCAGAGCTATCTGCAGATCTGCCTTGCGCAGTTCCTCCCTCAAGTACTCCCTGCATGCTTTATACAAGGAGGACACCACCGTCCTGCTAAAGGCGGTGCATGCAGGCACTTGGTAGGATGGGATCCGCAAGCGCCATGAGCTACCGGGCCTCTCAACTAAGGAGAAGGGCTGGCCATCCAGAGCAAGCATCTCCCCATTGCTCTAGGTGACCTCACTCGCTTTTGGAATGCACCCCCCTTTGTCTGCAGCTTCCCCCCCCCCGCCCCCCGCTCCAGGGTGGCCTGCCTCTGCTTTGTGGGAACTGGGACTTTGGAGAAAGAGGGACTTCCCTTTGGGCATGCTCCCACGCGTGCTAGGCTGAGGAGGCGCAAGGGCAAGGGGGTGCTGCCTTCTGAGATGAAGCAGCACCACTGTGGTGAAGCGTTTCACCTCCTTGCCCCAGCTGATCTGCCTTCAACAGTGCTGGCAGATAGCATACTTGGGATCATCTGCCACCTAAACACGATCCCACACTACACTACCCACCCTCCCCAGCTTCTGGATTGAGGGTGGGGATCCTGCCTTATCCCCCTCCTCAGCAGGCAGAGGCACAACAACAGGAAGAGCTGACTCAGCTGAGCCACTTGCCTACACAACCTCAACCTCCTCCAAGGTGCTTTCCAGAAAAGGAGACCTGGCTCCTTGGCTCTAGGGGAATTCCCCTGGCTCTAGGGGAATTTTGAGGGGTGTGGAGAACAAACTCAGATTCCTCCTCATTCCCCAGAATTTCTTTTGCTAGGACACGCAGGTCACCTCCCTCCCAGATCCAGGTCCTTCTCTGGCACTGGGAAATGAAATTGGGGTGGAGGAAACTGTCATGCTGTTGCTGGTGGCTATTTCTGGTGTTAGGGGAGTTGGTGTAGGGACAGGTACTGCTCCCACTGGCAGCAGAAGACTCGTGGCTGCCAGAAAAGAAGATGCGTCTATGTTTGGGGAAGGGGGGGGAAGGGGACTTGCACCTCTCCCCCTACCCTCTCTAGCCCCTCTCCCTCTTGGAAGATGGTTCCAGATCCTAACCAACTTGACTGTCAAGTAGTGCCTCCTGCTATCTAGCCTGAATCTACCCTCTGCCAGCTTGTGACCATTATTTCTTGTCACTCCTGGCAGTGCTCAGGGGAACAGGGACTCCCCCAATGCCTGCTGGTCCCCTCTGACTAGTTTGTAAATGGCCACTAGATCCCCCCTCAGCCTTCTCTTGTGGAGGCTAAACAGGTTCAGGTCCCGTAGCCTCTCCTCATAAGGCCTGCCCTTCTGACCCCGATCATGTGGGTGGCCCTCCTCTGGACCCTCTCCAGGTTCTCCACGTCCATGTGCCATTTTCTTACCTATCTGCTCAATTTTGCAAGATCCTTCTTCAGCTCAGTTAATATTTAGCCTAGTTTTTTTACTACTCTGAACAATTTCATGTCATCTGCATATTTCAACACCTCACATAGAATCATAGAATCAATGAGTCGGAAGGGACCTAGACAGATCATCTAGTCCGACCCCCTGCCATGGGCAGGAAGAAGCACTGGGGGGTGGCAGGGGTCATAAGACCCCAGCCAGGTGCCTATCCAGTCTCCTCTCGAAGATCTCCAGGGAAGGTGAGAGCACCACCTCTCTGAGAAGCCTATTCCAGGCTCTGGCCACCCTTACAGTGAAGCAGTTCTTCCTAATCTCTAACCTAAACCTATCCTCCCTCAGCTTGTGGCCATTGTTCCTGGTGACTCCAAGGGGGGCCCTGGTGAAGAGACTTTCCCCAAGTCCCTGCTGGTGGCCCCTGATAGCGTTGTAGGCAGCCACAAGATCTCCCTCAGTCTCCTCTTGCGGAGACTGAAGAGATTCAGGTCCCTCAGCCTCTCCTCATAGGGCTGGCCACAGAGGCCCCCAACCATGAGTGGCCTCCTCTGGACCCTCTCCAGGTTCTCCACGTCCCTCTTGAAGAGCGGCACCCAGAACTGGACACAGTACTCCAGCTGTGGCCTGACCAGCACCGCTTGGAGGGGGAGCAAGACCTCTCTGGACCTGTTACTGATGCCCCTGTTGATGTATCACAGGGTGCGGTTGGCTCTGCCTATTGCTTTGTCGCATTGGCAACTCATATTCATCCTGGAGTCAATCATGACTCCAAGATCCCTCTCTGCCTCTGTGCTGCCAAGAGGGTCAGCCCCTAACCTATAACCATAATGCTGGTTCCCTCTCCACAGGTGCAGCACCCTGCACTTGTCCTTGTTGAACCGCATCCTGTTCAGATCAACCCACTTCTCTAACTTATCCAGGTCTGCCTGGATGCAGTCCCTGCCTGCCGGTGTATTCACTTTACCCCACAGCTTGGTGTCATCAGCGAACCTGAACAGGGTGCACTCCACACCCTCGTCCAGGTTACTAATGAAGATGTTGAACAGCACCAGCCCAAGGACCGAGGCCTGGGGGACTCTGCTGCCTACACCCTCCCAGGTCAACATCGCCCCTGGAGCCAGTTTGCCACCCATGTGACCAGCATTCAGCTTGCCCATCAGAACTGGGTGGGACACTGTGTCGAAAGCCTTCTGGAAGTCCAAGAAGATGACATCGACTTCCTCCTTCACACCTAAGCTCTTTGTTACCTGGTCATAGAAAGAGACCAGGTTAGTCAGGCAGGATCGGCCTTGCATGAACCTGTGTTGGTTACCCCTCAACATCACTTCCCCTGCAGGGCTCTCATAAAAGTGGCCCTTGATAATTTTTTCAAAGACCTTCCCCAAGACAGAAGTGAGGCTGACTGGCCTGCAGTTGCAAGGCTCTTCCTTCCTCCCCTTCTTGAAAATAGGGACCACAATGGCCCTTTTCCAGTCCTCAGGAACTTGGCCCGAGCACCAGAAGTCCTCAAACAGCCGTGCCAATGGCTCCGCAATGACACCAGCCAATTCCCTCAACACCCGCAGATGAAGGTCATCCGGGCCCGCTGACTTGGACACATCTAAGCCCTCCAGGTAGTCCTTAACTAGGTCTGAACTAACAGTCGGGGGACTCGCATCCTTCCCGGGCCTCTACGCTGTCACCCAAGAGCACCCCATTGTCAGCAGACAGGAACATGGAGGCAAAGAACTTGCTGAAGAGTTCTGCCTTCTCTTGCGCATCCATCACCAACTGCTCTGCCCTGCCTCGTAGGGGTCCAATGTTACCCCGAGACTTCTTCTTGCTACCTATATACTTGAAAAAGGACTTTTTGTTATCCTTAATCCCAGAAGCTAATCTAAGCTCCAGTGCTGCTTTAGCCTTCCTCACAAAATCTCTACAAGCTCGGGTCAGGGAGGTGCACTCCTCCTTTGTCCCTGCGCCCTGCTTCCACAGCCAGTACGCTTTTTTCTTTGCCCTCAGGCCAGCCTGGATAGCCACGCTCAGCCATGAAGTTTTCTCGGACCCTTTTCCCACCTTCCTGGGCAGAGGAATTGCATCCTGCTGAGCCCCAAGGATATAGCCTCCTTGAGGAAGGACCACCTTTCCTGGACCCCCATACTAGCTACACCCTGGGCTCCGAGTGCCTCCCTGACTACTGTCCTGAACACATTGAAGTTGGCTTTCCTAAAGTCAAGCATTTGCGCTGTGCTAGTTACCCTCCGCACCTTTCTCTGAATAGCAAACTGGATCATTTCATTATCACTGTCACCTTAGCCTCACTATTCACCCCCTGCCACACACATACACACACACACACACACACACACTCTTCCAAATCAGTATGAATGTTTGACAAATAGTTTACAAATTTTCAACAGCACAGGCTCCATCACAGATTCGGGGAGGACCCTATTCTTGACCATGATCCATTTTGAGAACTGATCATTTATACCTGCTCTTAGTTCCCCATCCTTTAGCCAGGCAAATCATGAATGAACCTCCCCTCTAATGCCATGACTGAAGTTCTCTAATGCTAGGAAAGCCTAATTTCAGAAAGTCCAATTACACTATAATAACCAAGCTTATTGACACCCTCAAAGAACTCTAGTAGGTTGATGACACATGACTCGCCTTTACAAAAGCCCTGCTGAAGCCTCCCCAGCAGTTGCTGTTCATCCATGTGACAGACAATCCTAGTTTTATTACAGCTTTTACCAATTTGCCAGGGGCAGAAGATATGCTCACTAAACTGTAGTTCCTACATCCCCTCAGGATCCCTTTTTAAAGACTGGCATTACACCAGTTTCCTTCTAGTGCTCCAGTACAGAGGCAGTTTTTAACAATAAGTTACACACTGAAGTCAAGAGATCTGTACTTTTAAGTTTGAGCTTGTTCAGGACTCTTGAATGAATACCACGTGGTTCTGGTTAAGTGCCCTATTTAGCTTATCAGTTTCTTCTTTGACCTCCTCTACTGACAACTTAACTAGTCAGCTCTACTGATTTGTCCCCTAGAAGGAGAAGCTCTGGTATAGAAATCTCAACATCTTCTACAATACTGATGCAAAAACTCTAACTTTTTGGCAATCACTAACTTCCTTTCATGCTCCTTTTTCCTTATCAATTTCCCACTAGCCACACTAAAACCCTGGCAGGCTTTCTGCTTTTAATTTACTTAAATTATTATTATTAGCCAACTGCCCATCAAGAATGGTGGGGGGGGTGTGGGCAGGGACAGAGGCCTGCATCCGAGCCCCCCTTCCCCCCCGCTTTGGGGCTGGACCTGCTCCCCCTCTCCCTCCCCACCATGGGGGCAGCCCCCCCCCCCCGCAGGGCTGGGCCGAGGGTGCCACCCCATCCTGCCCACTGCTCTTTTGGGGCCAGGCCTGGCACCCGCCCCTCCCCCACCCACTGCTGTTTTGGAGCCAGGCCAGATCCTGCACACTCCCCCAGCCCTTGCCACCTGTTTTGAGGCCGGGCTTGCTTCCCCTGCATTTGCCTGGCCCACGTCCATCTGCCTCCTCTCCCCATGAATGACAGGGGGGATGTGCAGACAGAGCACTGCCGCATCCAGGGAGCAGAGGGTAAGGCTAGCGCTGGCCTCATCCCCCACTCTGTTCCATTGCCGCCGCCTCCCAGGAGCAGGGTGGGGGGGAAGAATCCATTTGCATTTGCCTCATCCGCCTGCTCCTTCCCCTCTGTCCCCGCCACCATGGCAGCATCTGGGTTGCTCTTCTCCCATACCATGGTGGGCCCAGGCCCATTCCCCCCAACTCCCTTGCACCACTGCCACAGGTCCAACCCTGTTTCCCTACCCCCCTCCCACGGCCGCAGCTACCTCTGCCTCCTCCACAGAACAGGGCAGGTGAGGAGCCCCCGTCCCCTCTGTTCCTGCTGTCATGGTAGCACTCTGCCACAGTGCTACCATCACCTGGAGTCCAAAAGCTCTTGGAGCAAATAAAGCATGACAGACATATAGACCAAGGCTTTTATATTATTATTATTATCCATTATTATTCCATTTTTTTTATATTAAATCTTTTTGCTTTTTAATATCCTCCTTTGTTTTGACATTTAACCAGGCTGGCCCTTTTTGGGTGTACTTACTATTTACTTCTATTTCCAGTATATATTTAATCTGTGCCTCCAATATGGTAATTTTTAACTCTCTTTGTTAACCATTTTCCTTTCTGACACCTTCATTCTTGTGTAGTTCCCCCTTTTTGAAGCTAAGTACTGCCATTAAAGATGTTTTGCTTTTTCTTCTCCTACAAAGATGCTGAACTTAATTACACTGTGGTCACTATTGTAGAATAGCTCCCAATTGACCAAATCCTGTACATTTCTTAGAAGTATGCATTACATTCCACTGTGATTTTTCATATAACACACACACGACACACACCTTGCTTTGGGAAAGCAGAATGAAGAAAATATATTTTTCCATTTATGGCTGAATGCTGCATGCAGGGCATCCTGAATGCAGTGGCTGTGACTGTGAGAAGGTTAGCACTCTAGATCTGACCCTGACAAGTGAATTCAGAGACTGGCAGACCATGGCAGCCAACTTGCAGCAGTGTCTTTCTGCTATTCCTCCATGTTTCTAGTTCAGTGAAGACAAAAGAGCTTAAGATATGTACCTTAATTTTGGAGTACTGATTGGAGGAAAAGGTATGTGGGGTACACAGAGTAAACAGCATATTCCACCTCTTGCATGTTGCAGGACTAAAATTGTTCGCAAAAATCAGTTATTTCTCATGTTTAGAAATTTAACCTTTGCATCCCATCTTGAAGCAATATTTACCCAACCTATGTGGGAATAACAAGTCACCCTGTATTCTATGTACACTATGTTCTCTGTTTTTGCAGCCCTGTTAATCAACTTTAGTATTCCTTGCTTTGCTGTCACCATCCTAGTCAGGTGATCAATAATGTAACCAGGAAAATATACAGGCAGTCCGCAACTTCCAACTTCGAGTTACGATGAATGGCACTTAGGACCTTTATAAATTTATACCCATTTCGAGGTTCTGACACCAGTTTCAACTTTATGACATTCCACACAGCTGCCTCTAGATGGTAAGTCCTTTGTTGGGGGGAGGGGGAGGAAGGGAGGGAAGGGGCATAGGGGGGCAGATCAACACCCCCACAGCAAGGGTGGGATTAGGGCTGGGGCAAAAGCTGTTCAGCCAGGGCAGGGGTCTGTGGAGGGGGTGGGGTGGCTCCCTGCTGCTGCATGTTGCTGGTCCAACAGCAGCTCATCTGACGACTCTCACCACTGCTCCCACCACTGGTCTGGGAGGGCATGGAGGGAGACATGTGCCCCCGGATCTGCACAGGGTGGGTGGAGCCGGGGCTGCACCAACACTGCGCGCCCAGTGAACAATGGAAGGCACTAGGAGTGGGGGTTATACGCTTCTGCTGCTCAGCCAGCCAGGGCAGAGCTGCTGCGCTTCCTCCGAATAAGCAGTGTGCAGCAACGGGAGTCGCCCTGGCCTTCTCTCGCCTCCTAGACAAAGTAGCGGCTTCATCCTGTGCCCCCCCACCCCGGCGGCAGGGCATGGTTGAGGAGGTACATGTGCCCCCGGATTGGGGCGGGGTGGACAGGGCTGAGGCTGTACCAGACTGCATTCCAGACAGGTGACTGGGACTTTGCTGGGGGGGGGAGGAGGGGGCGCTACGGCAAATTTTAGGGTAGCTGCAACCCCCCCCCCCCATAGCGATCAATCCACCACCTGCCCCACCCAAATCTGGGGGCATACACCTCTCCCATGCCTTGCCACCACTTGCCTGGCTGGGGCGAGGCAAGACGGTGGGGGGCCACAGGATGCAGCTGCTGCTCATCCAGGAGGCACAGGAAGGCTGAGGTGGCCCCATTGCTCTGTGCCACTTGTCCAGAGGCAGCGCAGCAGCTCTGCCTCCATCCCAGCTGGGCGAGCAGCAGGAGGGCATAGCTCCCATTCCCAGCACCTTCCACTGCCTGCCCAGAGCACAGCCCAGCCCTGCCTACCCCGCACAGATCTGGGGACATATGCCCCATGCCCTCCCAGACCAGCAGCAGCACGCAGCAACGCAAGCTGACCCACCCCCTGCCCACACTCCCGCTCCAGCCCAGCCCCAATCCTTCCCTCGCTGTGAGGGCATTGATCTGTCCCCACACATCCCTTCCTCCCCGCCCCCCCCTTACCACAAGAGATTTACCAGCAGGAGGCAGCCATGTTGAGCATCATAAAGGAACCAATCCCCCTTTTATAATACTGTTCCTATGAGAAAATTGGTTCCAACCTACATTTCAACTTAAGATACAGTTTTCCAGAACCAATTGTGCCGTAAGTCTGAGAACTCCACGTACTATTCCTATTTAGGCACCAAATTCCTATGCACAGACATTTTATGTTGTCAGGTATTAAATTTTGCACATTATGAATTTGTGCTTTATGGAAACTTTTGTTCCTCCCATCACCCAAATACACACATTTTCCCAGATGTGTAGGTTGATTTACTTCTGCATCAGTGAACCTCATAATTCATGGTCAAAAAAAAAAAAAGAGGTCATAATAGGCTACAATTGATAGCTTTTTGCCACATCTACAAAAGAAAGGATCCACTAGCACAACATATACCAGCAATCCCTTCCAGTGAAGACATAGCTTAGACTAGCAAGAGTGAATTTCTAGCACAGCTTTACCTCAGCTCTCCAAACCAGATAAGATACACTCACAAAATAACGTTTTGTTTTGTTTTTTGCTGGTGTCACTACTTTTACAGAGTTAATCAATAAAATAAAAGAGCTGACCAGAACTTGCAAGAAAAGCAACCTAGAAGTCTGACATGAAGAAAGCAAGAGCCTTTAAGCCAGGGGTGTCAAACTCATCTTTGGGCCAGATGGGAACCAACCCCCTGCAGAAGGCCCACGACACTGGGTCCTACCCACATGCTACATGAGTCAGCCTGCGTGCCTATGGCATATGAGCTAGACCCAGTGCTGCAGGCAACACAGGGAGTCAGTTTGGGGTACTGCATGCAGTCCATGCTCCAGGCCCCTGTGCTATGTGCAGCGCTCAGTCCAGCTTGTGCACTGTAGGCAGCACATGCCCCATGCCAGCACCAGAAGCTGGCATGCACATGGTCAGCCTTGGGGCTTGTCAGTCCAGCACACAATAGTGGACCACATTCGTGTGCCGCACACAGTACAGGGGGGCCAACATAGGGCACACACTCCATGCACAGCCCCACCAACCGGCCCTGCACTGTGAGTTGGCCCCAGGACTTGCTGTACACCTGTGACCAGCATTGGACACGCACTGACTATGGCACACAGACTGGATCTAACACTACACATGCCACAGGGGCTACCAGGCACAAGCTGCAACTGGCACCCCAAACCAGCACCCTGTGCACAGGTAGAGCTGGTCCAATGATCCACAGGCTGGATGATATGGCTCGACAGACTGGATCTAGCTAGTGCATTGTACGCTTGACACCCCTGCTTTAAGCCAAGCTATAAGAACAGATACATGGGTGTCCTACAAGTACCACAAACTTGTCTGCATTTCCCCATTTCTTCCTGCTTCAACCCCAAAACACAGGAAGGTACTCACTGTAGACAGCCCTCATTCTTTTCTATCTGTGCCTGGCAACTCGGGCAGCGCTTGGAGATAAGTTTGGCCAAGTGTTTGCTTTGTGCTTCAACAGTCATTCCTTCATAGTACCCGCCATCATCCATCCACTGGGACATATGACTGCAGGTAGCAGGGTAATGAGCCTGTGAGGGACATAGAGTGAACACCGCAGAAAGGCAAGAAGGTTTGAGATTACATGAGGACAGCCCAGCTCCTGAGGAAAACTTTACCTCTGGGAAATTGCAGTTGAAGCAGGATATCCAGGAGCACTTGGAACAGGCCTCTCCACAGCTGAGTCCCTCCTTACAAAGGATCTGATCACAGCCCTGAGGGTTAGTGCACCAGGTGAGGTTGAAGCAACACTCAACATACCCTCGGAGAATAGCTTTTTCATACTGCAGAAAAAGAAACAAAAATGATTAGTCACAATATCACTGCATTGTGACACAGGAGTTTTGAGTTCAGTTCTGTTCCTGCTACTGACTTACTGTGTGACTTTGGCAAGCCATTTCCCATGCCTCTCTCTCCTCCATGCCACCTGTAGAGGGAAGCAACAATCCCCTCTTTGCTACACTTTGCCTGGTCTTTTTTTAGGTGTTGGAAACTCGTTGGGCATTTTTTGACTATGCAGTGTCAGCAGAGAGAGGAGCTGATTTTGGCTGGGAGTTCTAGATGGTACTGTAATACAAGAAAGCCCAACCAATCCTTAGGTTAGCTCCCCAGAAATGTAGGCTGGGCAGCTTCTATACCTGTATCAGCTTTGTTGTCCCCATACTTCTCTAGAATAGAGGTCATCCCAAAACCTCCCCCCCTTCCCCCTCTCGATGATAAACAAAAAGAGCAAATGACTTGACCCTGAGAAGTTTCATAGTATTTACAAACACAAGGAACATTAAACAGGCTTAAAGCCCTTTCCTGAAAATTATTTGAAGAGGAAAGGGCAAGTATGGACTCCATTGCTGAAGTGATTTTGGCTTCACAGGCCTATGGGCATCTTTTACTCCCTGCACAGGGTATGCTGCAAATTTCTCCCCCAAAGCCATGTTTATATGACCGAGCTACGTGACTCTTGGTGACCTAAAAGCAGTCATCATCGGGAGATACTTTTTCTCTCTTCAATTCCATCTACCAACATAGCTTCTACCCTAACACTGCTCTCACCAATCTTGTTCTTCCTAAGTATTTACATTATTTCATATGCTGAAAACTTTATATTCCAACACTAGAGCCCTAAAATGCAGGAAACTGCTCTCCATCAAGTGCAAGGTAACAATTATCCTTATTACTGTATCATAGTAGTGCTTACTGATCCAAGCCAAGGTGCTGTGGATAATAAAACCCTGCAACAAGCAAGAGCCCTTCAAGGAGGAGTTTACTATCTAATTAGACCAGACAGAATCATGATAGGATAAGTGCTACAACACAAGAAGCACAAACTAAATTATGGCTGCAAACAGCTGATTAATGCTACCATTCTACTTGCTGGCTTGATTCTATAGTGAGATGAAAATCTAAACAGACAGACTCAAAAGGAGTGGGAAATGTATTTGGAGAACAGAAAAATGGCAGCAGATGGAATGTGAGGGGGCACGGAGAATACTTGTGGCAAGGCTAAGCTGCACAGCATAGAGTAAGCAGATAGGAGTCATAGGAGAGAACAGTCAATTAGCACAAGAGAGGAAATTCTCATTCATTCAAATACAGGAGGTTTCTCATGAACTGCCTGCCATCAACTCTGAACCTTACTGGTCTTCAAACTGGGGAGGATTACAGGCAATGGCTTAGAAATGAAGAGTATCCACCTCTACCCCCACCCCCCAAAACAAAAGGAGGAAAGCTAGGCATAGCCTTGGTGCCTGGCAAGAACCTCACCTACCTTGGCAATGACCTCCTTTGAAGAGATGATGGACCGGATAAAGTCTGTGGTGGGCTGTGCAGGACAGTTGGAGATGGGACAGGTGCAGTTCAGAACCAGATTCTGTTCAATCCGGGTTGTCAAATATTCATTCCAGCAGGACTGGGTGGACAGACAGACACAAGATCAGATCCAGACCATGATCACAGCAGCAACCCCAAGCCTGCTCCCAAGGAAAGATGCCCTCCTCTGGAGCCCATTCCTATAGCTAGAAGAAGTAGCCAGCTCCCAACTTGGGAAGACATTAGGAATTTATCTTGCTGTTTGAGCTGCAAGACTATCACTAGAAAGCTGAAAGCAGGGAATGAATGGATCCCACAAGCTGGAGAAAAATGAGAAGTGAGATCTTCTCATGCCAGCTGTTCGGGGACGAAAGCTTCCACTCATCCTGGGACTGGGTCCTCTCGTCACGGCTACACAAGTTTGTCAGTCCTGAGGCCCCTCACCTTACAGCAGTAGTGCATGCAGCAGAGAGTAGGAGTGTTGTCACCAGGGCAGAGTTGGTTCACACACACTGGACAAAGGGTGACAGGGCTTGGGGGTTGTTGGGGGCTCCGCACTTGCAGCCCTGAAGAAATGAGCAGCAACTCAGGATCCTCAGTATAGCGCTGGATCAGCAGATCCACATTCCACTTGCAGTGTATAAGCAGATGCTGGGCTCTATCTGCTGAGATGCTCAAGGTGTCCAAGACCTGCTGAATTGTCTGGTTCATGAGCATCTCCACCTCATCTTGACTCATAGTGCGTCCCATAGGCAACAGAAGAGTCTCCATCAAAACCTCCTCAGTGCCAGTTCCACCAGCATTTAACCTGGCAGAGAAAATGCCCATCACCTGGATGTTTTCTTGAGTGAAAACATTCTTTGTTAATATATCCCTTCTTACCCTGTATAAAACACTCCCCTACCTGAAAGCAGAGAATTTGCTGGTGACCTGGTCCTTCCCCAAATCAGTCTGCTGACTTTTGCGTTCTACACTTTGAAAAAGGACCTGTGCTTGGCCCCTGTGTGGAGTTGTGGGCTCTGTGGAGATGTACTCCACAAGCTGGGGGCTGTCCTCCAGGCGCCGGATGTAGCCCTGGTTCAGCAGGTGCAGGATGCATGACAGCACGTCTGTGCTGCTGCAGCAGAAGCTCAGGAACTTTGGAGTTGCCCCAGCCTCCCATTTCTGACAGGCATCAATCACCTACGGCAATGGTAGAGAAAGCCAGGAGTTATTCCTGACCCTGCCAGGAAACAGAACAGCCGGGCCAGGCAGCCTCTTCTCCATACCCTGAAAACAAGGTTATCGATGTGCAGCTGCTTCTCCTCCTTCAGAATCTGGACAGTGAGGCAGCAGATGATGTTCCTCTTCCTCTCCAGGGTGCTTCCCTCATCCTCCTTCACGTTCAGGTACGTCTGCCTGGGCAGCAGCCACAGGTGCTGGTCAGAGCACCGCAACAGGGCTGCCTCGTTCAGCTGCAGGACCCCTGCAACAGAGACATGCACAGGCCAAGATCAGTAGTACTTGTGGACTGGACCTCCATCCCCATCCAGCTCAAAGATCTAAGCCTCACTTCATGCACCTGACAAATCCCAGGCTGCAACCCACTTGGGGCAAGTCCTGCCCCAGCACCCTGCATCTTCTGCATAGGCCTGCACAAATACCAGGCCCTCTATATGCATGGTACAGGTGCAGCTACAGGCCCCCTTCAGAAACACTCTTGCCTGGCCCCACACTCTGCACAGGTAACCAGGCACTTCAGTCCCTCATATGGTAACTGGCTCCTGAACACCAGTCCCACAATACACATTTCCTTGGGTCTCCCCCAGCGCTGCCCATCCATACTCACCCCCAGAAGGGTGGCTCTGAGTCAGAATCCCATCCCTGTCTGTCAGGGGCTTCAGCGCATGGCTCACCAGGACCGGAGACAGCCCCGTGACCTCCACCAGGGTTTCCACAGCAACCTCCTGGAACAAAGATGGGGCCAAATAGCAAAGGGGGCAGGTAGCAGAGGGCCAAGGCTAGAAGAGGTGGCCACATTTCCCATTACGTCCTCTCTGCAAGGGCAGACACAGAAAGACACCAGTGTTCCAGCAGAAACTGTGAAGGGTCAGGTAGAGGCAACCAGAGCAAGGACAGGCTTCATGCCTTGAAGCAGGAAGCCAGGTTCCACCATAAGGGCTATGGGGATGTCGTTTCCTGCCCTGCAAGACTGAACAAGGTGCCTTTGCCCCAGGGAAGGGGTGAAAGGAAGCTGTCCCAAGGAAGCTGGACCCAGAGGAGAAGGCAGCACTGCTCTGGGGGAGTGGCAGGGGTGACAGAGGTTGATACGCTGCGCACCTCAGTGCTGTTGAAGCACAGCAGGATGTACATCTGCAAGGTGGAGACGTGCAAGGTGCTATCCGCAAACCGCAGCTCGGCGTGGCCCAGCCATGTCCACTGCAGGTGCCGTGGCTTCATGTGCTCCAGCCCAAACCGGTTCTGACCTGCAAGAGACATGGCTGGTCCCATCACACACCCCTGCAGGCAGGCCCTACCCACCCTGCCCCACTGACAGACTGGTGCAGCAGCCCCAGCCAGAGCTCATACTGAGCATCTCCTGGACAGGCCCCAGCAAGGGTTGCCCACAGGTAGGGTAACCCTACGTCTCGGATTGGCCGGGAGAGTCCTGCAGTTTGGAAGCCTGTCCCGGCCAGCCAGTGAAAAGTAAAACAAGCATCCAGGGTGCAGGGCAGGAGCAGTGAAATGGGAAGCCCTAGCAGACAGCTAAATTGCCCTAATAGGTTAGCTTAATTAGGGGAATGAAGATGAAAAAGGGGATCATTAACACCTCTGAAGAAAACAATGATCATTAACAGGATGTTGACTCCTTAGCTGCCCCCCTAGTAAAACCAGTGGCGCCCTGACTCTCCCTCTACCTGCAAAGGGAGGGAGTGGGGAGGGCAGGCAGTGTCCCAGATTTCGCACTGTCCCATATGGTCACCCTATCCATGGGCAGCGTTACCTGCTCCCCACCCCTCAGGCCCCACCGCCTCTCCAGGGACTCTCCCACAGGGGGCAGGAGGCCCCCGGCAGACCCAGCCCCAGCCAGGCTGATCCTGGCCTGGGCTCACTCTTTGTGTAGAAGTCAGTGAACTTGGCCAGGTAGGAGGCAAGAGGTGGTGGGAAGAACCGGCCGGGGTCATCCAGATGGCAGAGTGCAGAGATGGTCCAGCAGCGTGGGGACAGAGCCAGCACCTGTACTTGTGGTTCTTCTGCCAGCAGGGAAGGCTCCTCCTCCATCATCTGTGGGCAGAAGCAGGAATCTGCTCAAGAGCCCGCAGGGGCAACAGACTACTTGGGTACGACCCCTCTGGGAAAAGGAGGCAGCCCCTGCACAGCCCCCACCCCACCCCTCTCAGACTCACTTCATTTTCCAGGTCCTCCTGCCTTGCATCCAGCTCCAGCAGACATTTGTCCAGCTGCTGCAGCTGGAAGAGGTGAAACTGCTGCTGCAGCTCCACTGACTCACTCAGGTTCTTCAACATTTGCTGGGGGAAGCGGTTGGGGAAGCAGAGCCCGATCTGCTCCACAATAGCCACCTCCAGCCACACCTTGCCCTGGGCCAGGAGCCGGTCACCCAGGTAATACCTGCAACAGTAACCAACTTCAGGCACCCTGGTCCCAGCAACCCGCAACAAAGGCATCCCTTAGACCTGTCTCTGCCTTCCCAGAACCAAAAGCCCAACCCCCACATGCCAGACGCAGGAACCCCGTGCCCTCCTCCTCCGTTACGGCCAAAGGCAGGTGCTCCCAGGACCAACCCAGCTGTCTCTGCCAGATTCTCAGTTTCCACAGTGGATGGTGCTAGAGGCCATAGAATCCAGCCCCTGCCAGACCAGCCTCTTCCCTGGAGCATGAGCAACCCCAGAGGGGAGGAGAGAGGGAAAGCCCCAGAGAACTGTCACTGGGTGATGCCTACCCAGGCTGCTGCAAGCCACAGAGAGAACATGGGTGCTGGGGCTGGCAGCAGAGGGTCCAGCAGGCTTCTGTGGAGCTGTTTGGGGCCCAATCCCTTCCCCCAGAAGCTCCTACAGCCTCCGTCAGCAGTCTGACCTAAGCCCTAGCCCCTCTGACCTGGGGAACCCACACAGCCCCGCTCCTCCTTGGCTGGCCCTTGCCTGTGTCTCCTCACCGGTAGAAGTGCTCAAAGGTGTTGGCGAGCTCCAGGCCTGAGAGGAAGAGGATGGGCTCCAGGCTCTGCTGCAGCCGCTGCAGTGTCTCCACACTGGCAGCATCATCGCAACTCTCCTGAATCCGCAGGTCGATGTAGCGGGCAAACTGCTCACTCACCTGGGGGGACAGCGCCCATGGCCAAGGTGGGACTCCAGGCTGGAGGCTCCACCCCATGACAGTAGGAGGCCAGACAGAGACATGCTTCCCTACAAAGATGTTCAGGGGGACACAGGACAGAAGGAGATTGCTCCCTCACAAAATCCTCCTTAAGTTCGGACAGTGGGGTCCCTTCCCTGGTACAGGTCACACTAAGGCAGCACAAGAACAGAAGCAGGAGAACTACATGCGTGCAACAAGAGCAGCAATGGGAGCTGCATGTGTGCCTAGGCACAGGCAAGGGACATGACAGGACTCTATACCTGCTGGACCCAGCCAGGAGCAGGGCTCACCACAGGGGTCACCCAGCAGAGACACAGAGCAGTGGGGGCTGGTAGCATCCCAGAGTGCAGGCAGACTGCAGAGAAACCATGAAGGGCCTTGGCCCAAGCTGGCAAGCAGAAAGGCCAGGGCACAGCCCAACCAGGGAACAGGTGCTGTCCCTGCTCTCCTGCCCAAGGGTTTAGTGACCAGCAAACCAGCCCAATCCTCCACTGAGCTCCCAGTTTGTCCCAGGATAAGGGCCACCCCGCTAACTGCCCTCCCCCTGCAAAGGCCCGAGTCCTACTCACATGCATGGCTGTCAGGAAGGAGAGCTGCAGCAGTGCCCCCGAGAAGCCCTCGCGAAGGGCCAGTGCAAAGGCCATCTGCTGCCCAAAGAGCTCCTCCATGGCGCTATGCAGGCGCTGGTACACACTGCAGTAGCGCTCCACAAAGTCTGGGGCCTGCCATGAGGTTTCCAAGAACCGCTTCACCTGCATGGGGGGTGGCAACCACACTGTCATAAGCAGCCCCACCCAGGACCATGCCCTGTGCAGAACAGCTGGGGCCAGAACAGCTCCCCCACTGCAGCTGTGCACTCCCAGTGCTACATCCTGCTCCTGCTGCCCAAGCCCTGTCCCCACAGCCATGCACACACACCTGCTGCTGCACAACGCCTCTCCAGCACTGCGTGATGCCCACCAAGCTGCCAGACTTCTTTCCTGACACCTTCACAGCTCCACGGACTGCCTCCTTGTTCTTCCCATCTGTCAAAGAACCGGACCCGGAGTAAGTACAGCCCACAGAAAGCAGCCCTTCATGCTCCAAAAGCAACAGCTTGGCTCGGCTGCTATGGGAGGGACTGGATCTGGAGCCAGGCACGTCCATGGCCCTTGCCACCCCAGGGGGACAGAGCTGAAGCTCATGTGGAGCACTGCAGAGCCACCTGGAACCAGAGCTCCTCACCCTCTGACATGCCTGTATCACCTCCCCACCTCTACCAGCAACAGCACAGCCTGCCATGTGCCAGGAGCCCACAGCAAAGGTCTGAGCCCAGGCAGGAACCAGCATTAAGTGGGAGCTCTACAGGGACAATGGCCCCTGCCAATGGGTGCCAGCCAGACAGGCACTACAAGCCAAGGGTGCTGTGTGGGCCAGGGAGGCCACCTCTCCTCAAAAGGGCCTTGCAAGCTGGTAACTCTGTCCACCTGGCCAGAGAGGAGAGGAGAGGAATCACCTCACTGCTCTAGCTCTCTTGGAAGCCCTGGACTCACCCTGCCCCTGCAACATTTCCACAGAGGCATCTGCACTTGAAGGAGCTGCACTGAGCCTCTGCCACCAGCTTGGACCTGACCCCACAGCAAAGCGGGTCCCACGGGCAGGAGGCAGCTGAGACTGTGTCCAGGCCCTGTCTGGAGGGGGAAGCCTCTGCCAGGAGAGGGCCACTACCCCAAGGAAGCCCTGGGCACACCCAGTGGCATGAGGAGAACCTGCTTGGCAGTCATGGGACCCGTGGCAGCCGGAGGTGTAGACATGCCTGACACTGCCTGCTGAGGGGCGAGAGAAGCCTGCTCTGCTAGGTGGGGAACACAGTTCCTTTGCCAACAGAAAGCACCTCTGCTGCTGTGGCTCTTGGTATGGACACACAATGCACTGCCAGCCTCACCATGCAAGCAGCACCCACCCCCATGGGACCTGCACCTGCCTCTGCCCACCTGCAGCTGCAGCCCAAGGAACCCTCTGCTCTGGCCTGCCCAGGCCCTTACTTCCTCGGACGGGTGGTCGCAGCTCCTCGGGCTCTGGGGTGCTGGGGTCCACGTGCACCAAGAGGTGGCTGAGGCGGCGCACGCAGGAGTTGAAGATGGTGGCACGACTCTTGGCATGGCGAGCCCTCTCCAAGTTCTCCAGATACTCGCTGAGGAGCCAGGCAAGGGGGCTGATGCCACTGGAGTCTGGGAGGGGGACAGAGCCTGAGCCAGGCAACCTGTGTGGTAGGGGCACAGCAAGAGGAGACAGGCAGGGGGAGCTGGTACCTGGGCTGGTGATGCTCTGCACCAGCGGGTTGATGAGGGCCTCCCAGCAGGTCCTGCCCAGAGCCTGGGCTGCCTCGTCATCAGGGAGGAAATGATCAGCAAACACCTGCTCGTGCCGCAGTGCACTGTTCAGACTGCAACAACAGAGAGTTGCCAGGAGAGCACCACCAGGGGTGCAGGGAAACACCCAGGACATGCTCTGGGCAGGGATGCAGGGCTTGGCTAGCCAGGGCAGCAGTGAGGGATGGGGGCAGAAAACAGTGGCAGGGACAGGCAGGGCAAGGTGCTGACCTAGCACCAGACATGAAGAGGACAGGGAGCACAGCAGCTGAACCTAAGCAGGATCCTGGGCCAGAGGGCCCAGCTTGTTTCATCCTACACCTGTCAGGATTTGGGGCAAGACTGCTGGGCTCTGGGGCACCCCCACCCCACCCAGCAAATTCCCCTGGCCAATGCGCCTCCAGACCTGTCCTGGGGCAACTCTGTCATTGCCTCCTCCTGCTGTTAGAGAGCTCCTCCTGGGGACCCAGCTGCACTTTCCCTAGCTCTACTTGCCCTCTCCACAAAAAGCTCTTTTACTCTCCACAGCTCCAACTGGCAGCTAGAGCCCTTCCACCTGGCAAGGCAACCCGAGCTGCTATATGCCTCTTCACTGATCACCACCACTCCCACTCCCTGCCCCCAAGGGATTTCTTCAATGAAGGACAGCTGTGCAGTGCTCCCCATGCTGCCCCTCCAGCATGTCAAAACCCCCTGAATCTTCTCAAGCCTCTGTCTCAGCCAGTAAAGACTATGCTCTCAAGGCCAGGAACAGCTGCCAAGCCTCCAGGCCACAAGTACAAGGCTCTGGGCTTGCAACAGAACAAAACAATACTGGGCCTCATCACCCCAGCAAAACACTGGGGACCTGCATCTGCCCTGCCCCTCCCCATATATCAATCCCTACAGCCCCAGGCTGATACCTCTGCCTCCACAAGGGTCAGCCTTGTCACTTCCTTTACCTTCCACCATGATCTACCAGCAAGACACAGATGACAGTGCCTGGGGCCGCAAAGTCCATTTCCCACAGAGTGTGCGGCCCAACAGTGCCACACAGGGCCTCACCTGTTGAAGAGCTGCAGCAGCTGGAGCCGATCCTCAGAGATCTCCTGGCACCAGGTGTGGGCCTTGGTGGTGTAGAACAAGTATGTGCGCCGGCACAGCTGCTCCTTGAAGACCGGCCAGAAGGTGGGCTTGGGCCCCAGGACCTCAATGCCACGCACACGCGTGTCAATCCCACCCTGCACAGGACACAGACCTCAAATCTTCAGACACGGGCTGCCCACCACACAGCCGGCAGGATCCAGCCCCATAGGTGCTCCTGCCTGGGCCTCTTGGCCCCCCCCAGCAAAACCCCGGCAGGAAGACACAAGGGAGATGCAGGACCAGAGCCTGTCCAGTGCACCCACCTGCTGGCAACGCTTGATCTTGACCTGTATGAGAGGCCAGAAGCGGGTCAGGTTCTCCAGAAGGATCACTCTGCTGGCCGAGGGCATGACGTTCACCTGAGGGTGGGAGAGTCACAGAATCCTGATGTCAGGACTGCCAGGCCCCAAGCACTGCCATCCACATAACCCACAGCATGTCATGGCCACACAGGGCCCCACCCCACAGCACTTATCAGGCAGGGAAGCAGCTGGGTTTAGGGTCAAAGAACACAGGGCAGCAAGACAATGAGAACAGGGGATTGGCAAGCAGAGATCAAACTAGGATCCCCCTGCAACTATGAGGCGCACACTGGCCAGTCCTGGCCCTGCTCCTAGACACCCCTGTCAAACCAGACAGCTAAAGACCAAAATTTAGCAACAGGCAACTGCCTGGATGTCACAATGCCAAGCTCATGAAGCATTCCCAGGGAGCACCAAAGCAGATAGGGGTCAGTGGGCACAGCTAGAGTCACTGAGCACGTCTTGTCAGCAAGGGGGCACAGACCAACAGCTGGCACCAGGAGCTTTTAAATAAAAGGCACATCTCCCCACCAACTCCTCTGTACAACAGTGCACCAGCACCATGCTTGAAGCAAGCACCAGTTGCCTGGCCAGAGCATGTGGCCTTGCCACTAAGACCCGGACCTTCAGGCACCCAGGCTGATCCCAGGATGCAGAGGAACCTCTGTGGAGGGGTCATGTGTCCAATGGCTTGGGGTCCCTGAGGTCCCAATTTCATGCTGCTGCCCACAGCCTGCTGCCATCTCCACACATATCCTAAGGAACTTGGCACTGCCCAACAGCAGGGGAAGCTCTCAGCAGGGCTCGTGCCTGCCCTGCCTCTGGTGGACAGTCACTGCTCTGAGGAAGCCCCAGCTCCAAGAGCACCAAAAGCACAGGAGCAGCAAGCAGCCTGACAGGTCTCTGCTGGAGGTTTGGTGGATGCAAATGAGAGCTATGGGGCAGAGACGAACAAATGGGCACAAGAAATTAAGCAAGAGTGAGCGGTGCTGGGCTTCCCCAGGGAGGAGGAGCAGGGCACAGGGGCAAGCTGGGCCATACCATTCTGTAACTGTCCAGCATGAGTTCTGAACTCTGTAGGTCCTGGCCATGCAGAAGTCAAGACACTGGGCCCCTGCTCTGATCCCAGACAACAAGTCCTCCTGGCAACATACCCCAGCAGTCTGGGCCTCACAGAGCCTCCTCTGGGGCTGACATAGGCTCTGGCACTTGTCTGCCAGCCAACGCCAATTCAGCTGCGCTAGCCAGGGGATCCTCCCAGCCCTCTTGTGGGCTGGGCCCCAAACTCTACACCCAACTAAAGAGGCAGCCAATACAAAGCCCTCAGCCTGCTGCCTGCCACAGGTCAGCTCCTCAGCCATGAACCCCATGCACTAGCTTCCTGCAAAGTGTCAGCCCAGAGAAGTCTCTACCCAGCTCACCGTATTCAGCTCGGTGTTGATGCTGGCAGGACTCTCTCCTGCCATGACCACAACTCGGGCCGGCATGTAGCTGGAATCCTCACTGGCCACCAGCATGCTCATCTGCCTGCAACAGAGACAGCCACAGGGTAAGAACCAGACTGCTCCTAAAGGTTCAGCTGCCTGCCCTGGCTGGTCCCAGCTAAAATTCACCCAAATCCCCAAGGACCTGATATGATATTGCACAGGTCAGGCTCTGGAGGAGGACACAGTGTTTCCTTTGCAGCTGGTTACTGCACAACAAACCCATCCCATCCTGTCCTTCCCGAGCCAGAGGCCAAGGAATCAGCACTCACAGCCACCCGCCGCCCTGAGCACACCCACACCCAGCCCCAGTCCCTTCCCAGACCCCTCCGCACATAATCCCCAAATCTCAAACTCACCTCAGGAAACCCCCAAACCAACCTGCTCCCCAAAGTCCTGGGCCAGCCCTCCTGCCTCACCCCTCATCCCACACACATGTCACAAGCCCCAGGACCTGGGGGCCTCACCTGACCACCACACCACGGTGCATGTACACAGTGATATAGTGCGATCCAGTGCTGCCGTTAGATTCCCAGTAGGTCTTG